>NW_024349801.1:18276912-18419976 GCF_902729225.1 Pteropus medius
ACCCCGTGTCTCCATTGTGTAACTACTGCACAGATTGGGGGAGGGGTCTGCCTATACTACATACATGGGAATGGCTGCCCCCATTCAGCAGATGGAGAAACATAGGCTCTAAATTCAGCTGAGGTTCCTTTCCCAAGTCATATATCCAATAGATGGCAGTGCTAGGGTTCTCGTGTCTGCTTGACCCAAGGCCCAGCTTCTGAAATCACCACATTACATGGGTGCCCTGTGCCAGAGAAGGCATTTGCTTTTGGAAAAGCAAGTGTAAAAAGCGCTCAGTGGCTTGGCACTTTGTAAATGAGCCTCAAGGCCACAGTGCCACCCTGGTTCTAAGCAGGGAATCAAAAATACCCAGTCCATGGATTCTCAGCCTTTTAGGATAAGTGGCATATTCAGGTGGAGGCTCTGATTGTTGCTATTGGCTGATTAAAGTATATTTGGTTTTTCATGAGTGTGTTTGAAATGCACTAGGCCTGCATTGCCCACTGGGGGACCAGGCTCAGAAAAGGCACCTCCATTGTTGGCACCCATTGTTGGCACCCATGGAGATGAAGGCCTTATTTAAACTTTGGTCTTTACCTAAAGAGGGCTAAACGAAAATACAATATGTATGGTGAGAAGGTAACTGTCTTCCCTGGAGAAGTGTACAGGAGTTCTCTCTCTGGATTTGGAGAAGCCCAAACTGGTCCCTCAAGATGTTAAATGTGCATAAGAAGCTTCTAGGAGCATAGCTTGGCTGTGAGTCCAGAAAGCAGAGCACAGACTCCTCTCAGCCACAAGCTTAAAGTGGCTGAGAGGAGTCTGAACTGACTTCCCCCGCGGAACCTGGGGAAGTCAGTTCAGATCTGCAGACTTCATTTTGCTCTTCAAAGAATGGATATATGGGTGTCTCACACAGTATATGGGTTCTGCCAGATGTGACTAGATATTACAGCGCAAAGGAGGCTCTTGGTGAAATGTTTGGGACTGCTGCAGTATAGTTGGACAAATTCATTTTTCTGCATGACTTTTCAGTGTCTTAACTAAGCCATTGTTCATTTTGAACCTCTTCCAATGGCGGGTAGTAGGGATGTGCCCTTTTTTCTCAGAACATTTCCTGGGATAGTGTTCTGACGAGCACACTCTAGCAAAGCTCGAGTGAGAGGCTCTCTCAAGTCTTTTCCATCTCTGGCCCAAGGGCTGGAGATGGGACAGGCAGTCCTGGCCATAACATTCAAGCCTTTCCTTTGGTCCACAAAGTCAGGACCTTTGTCCTCGCTGTTTTCTCTTGTAGATATGCTCTCTCCCAGACATTACCAGGGTCATGCCCTAAGTTACTTCAGATCTCTCTCCAAAGCCTAGCTTATTAGAGGAGCCTTTCTTGATTTCCCAGCTAAAATAGCACTCTGGAGGCCCTGCCCGTACCCCAGGTGGCCTCCCGTACCCCAGGACGGCCCGCATCTCTCTGTGCTGTGTTTTCTTCCCTCCTGCTCCTATGTGCAAATGTGTAGGACAGACATTATTAGAGATTTGCCTAATTAAATACATGCTGCATGTTAAAAAATGTTTTAAGTAAATAAGAAAACGGAAAGGTAAAGAACACGAAAGTTCGTAGAGTTTCGTGAGCCAGAAAAAGCATTGTTAACTGCTGGCATGTGTCCTACTAAACTTTGCATACAAAGAGGCACACACAAAAGGAAGGAAGAAATACACAAATAAGTAATTGTTGTTATTATCAAAAGGTCCTCTCTTCTTTGTTGTAATCTGGTTTTTCCATTTGACATTCTGTCTCTTTTGGGCCTTTCCGACCTCATACTTACTGTCCTGTTAGGTGCTGGGGGCCGTTGCTCAGGCCTAGGCACTGACACTCCACCCCTTCACTCTGCATCCAGCCCAGGGTCTCTGCAAGTACCTCATGGAGTTGCCCATGGGCCGAAAAGGGCTCCCCAGGCACTCGGGTTGGGGCTTCCCCAGAAGCTGCGGAAGAGGCCACAGGGTAAATTTCCTGGAGAACTACATTCACAGGGCAGCACAGGCCATACCATGCTAGACATTGCTTGCTGATTGAATCTACTTCTGGGGGCTCCAGGGCTGTCTCCCAACTTCTTCTTGCCTCCTCTCCACTACACCAGACTCCTGAAGCTCCTCTCCAAGTTTACTTTCAAGAAATAATATGAGTCACTGGCAATTTAAAGTGCAAATGGCAACTACGAGGCCCACACAATTGCTCTTTCCAAATGATTCTGATTATGTAAGATAATGCCAGAGGTAGCAATGTATGTTTATTGTAAAAAATTGGTAATGTTTATCTTTGACTCTCTCTTTAGGATAAATTAAAAGAAGTAGAATTAATAGATCAAAGATCTGTCCATTAAGTAGCCTCAGTTCACACTTCCACCTACCAAGATGGCAATGCCCACTCACCAACATTAAGTATTATTCACGTCTTAATATTTGTCAGGTTGATTGACAAAAATCAGCATCTCTTTTTAATTCACATTTGTTTGGTTGTGAGTGAGGCTGAACATTTTAAAATATTTTCTCAGAAAAATGGCAGCCGAGCTGCTGCTTTCTCTTTTTCAAGAGAGAAATAAATTATTTTCCTTCATTTTTTCTGTAGAATAGCTTGGTTCAAAGAAGCCTTAGAAGACTGGATGGGGTTCTTGAGTTGGCCATCACATACTGGGTGACTGAGCTGGTTATAGCCTTTAAACAAAAGTTCCAGTACGCACAAAATCCTCAAGGGTGCATTTTTACTTTGGAAGTGGCGTGTGTGTGGTAACTTAGAAAAACTCTGTGGCTTCAGCTTTAGTGGAATGATGTAATTTTTCTCAGGATAGTGTGGTAGTGCAGCCATCTGTGTGTCTCCAGTAGTTGGCCCAGAGCCTAACACATTTGTAGGTATCCATTAATGCCTGCGGACTGAGTAATTAAACTCTGCTGCCTCTGTCCTGAAGCAGGGCCCTCTGTAACCCCAAATGAACTATCTATACAAAAAACACCTTGTACCTGTGGACGAAAAAGGGGTTCTGTAATATATCATGAATTCTTAATTGGGCAGGTCACTTGGAGGCATAACCACCCTTAAGAAAGCACATAATCTTCTAGTATTCTAATCCAATCCCCACTTTGCTTTCTTCCTGCCCTCACGTAATCTTCCTTACATTCCCACATTAATTTCAAATGCATAAAAGAAGCTGCAATCCGGAGCATTTGAAATCTTGCTCCCCAGCATATGGCATTGGTTTTGGTTAAAATAAACTCTTATAAAAATTCTCTATAGGTTTGGACCTTCTTACTTGGACACATCCACTCATTTAGAATTCCTTAGTTATTTTTAGTTTGAGTTTGAAACAGTCATCTCAATATCCAGGAAGAGAGATAGTGCAAATTCTCACTTATTGGTAAAACTTCCGGAAAGGGCCAAGGTGAGTGGCAGTATAACTATTATAACAGGGGCAAGTTTGACAGGAGCGGTTTTATGGCAGGCACATTTTTGGGGGGTCCAGGTGGGCTGGCCTGGCTTCCCAGGTAACCAGTGTGTCTTCCTTCTGGAAGACCACATTCTCAGGATTCTAAGTGGCCTTTTCTGGTTATCTCCTATTTTTCCCTGCCTCCAGAGAAGGGCTGCATTTGACTCATCACAGTTAGAAGAGTTCCATTAAAGCAATTTATAAGGAAGCTGGTGATAACCGGAAGCCCACAAGAGAAAGGACCGAGGGAATACGTATTTGGTGTCCTGGTTCTCAGCCTTTCTCAACCTAGCAACCACTAATCATTTGTGGCAACTGTCAGTGGTCAGGCCAATGTAATTGTCAGTTCAAGGTCTAATGTCAGTGGGGAGTCAATGAAAATTTTAGAGCAGGAATTTGAGTTTAAGAAGGGTCACCCTACCTGCTCTGTAGAGGAAGGGTGGCTACAGCCAAGTCGAAGTTGAAGGTGGGGAGACCAGACGAGAGGCTTGGAATAGAGTAGCCCCGCTCCCAACCTACTCTGGGTCAGAGCGGGGCAAGGCGGGTTCGGGATAGGAGAGGAGGAACCGGATTTGGCCCCTCCTGGTCCGTCCCTTCTGCCTGCGCACTCACCCTCCTCACCATTGGGCAATTCTAGTGTCTGTCAAGGGCCCGCCTCCGCAGATGAACCAATAAAGGCTGGGGAGAGGATTTTTCCTTCTTGAGTTGGATCTGCGCTAGAAGCATTTAGAGGTGAGGCCGGAGTAGTGGCAGTTCTGCGGCACAGGCGGGAGGGACCTCCGCGTCAGTGGCGCAAGCTGGTGAGAGCGGTGCGAAAGTCCGAGGTAGGGAAGGGGACTAGCGCGGGTTGTGGATGCCTCTAACCTCGCCGGGCCTCCCCGAGGCCTGGGCCTCCCCCTCCCGCGGCATTGCCTCAGATGATGGGGTGGAGAGCCGAAGTGAGGTGAGGGGGCGGGTCCGCAGTGGACAGGGAAGAGCTGTGTTCACAGCCATGGTCACCCCACTCGCGCCACGCGCCACGTGGTCTCGCGACGAGCCAAGAACCCTTGGCTGCGTACCGGGGCACTAGCTGCTTGAGCCCCTGGAGGACCTCTGTGAGCGCGGCATCTTGACTGAATCTCCCTATTTTATAGGCTGGGAAGCTGGGATTCAGGATCACGGCCGCGCCGGGGTTTGAGGGAGATTCGGAATTGGTGGACTCAGAAGGCCACGCTCTTATGTACGAGGCCGTGGGTCAGAGACTTGAACTTGGGACCTGCTCGTTTCCTTTAGGAACATGAAATTGTTTGGGTCCAGGCTGCGGCGGACCGCCTGGCGTCGGCCTGTGCTACCCAGCTTTTCTATAGGACCTGGGGCGGGGAAGGAAGCAGGCGCCCTCTGCGTGCCCTGGCCCTCGACTCTTGCCCCTTAGTTGGGCAGGCTGAGTTGGGGTGAGGGGAGACGATCCTCAGTTCTGGGAGCTCTCCGATACCCCAGCAGACAAACTCGGGGAAATTAAGATTCGTAAACGAAATCCCAAAACACGTGGGAAACGCTCTTTCTACCGGGTCACCCGCAAAAATAGAAAGTAGAAACAAACGCTTTTGTCTAAGGAAAAATACCACCAGAGGCGGTTGAAGGTGTTAGGAAATGATTCCTTCATGCCATTGTGGAGGCAGTTGTGAACATTTTGGAAATCAGTTTGGCAATATAAGCCTACACCCTTTGACTTACTAATTCTTTATTTTGGAAATAAGTAGGATAAAATCAAAGTAGAGAAAAGGTGGATGCATAAGGCAGTGCAGTTTAATGTTTTATAAATAGCGGTAGAAATGACCTTCAAATTCCCAACAGAGAATAGTTAAAAGTAAATTGTGATTGTTTATACCAAAATGAGATCTTACACATCCATGAAATGTAATTTCATGAATAAAATGCTCTTAACAGGAATACTGGATTCAAAGCTGTGGCTACAACAATATGAAAATGTGCACCGAATGACTGGAGGAGTATACACCTAATGATAAAAGTAATAACTACCTGTTTTGGAGCAGAAGGGTCATATTTCATTAAATTCTCACCAAATTTTATGTGGAGTTTGGGCAGTGTGTCTGATGCTGGACATCTAGTGTTATACCTAGTTTGCTATTGGGCCTTTAAAAGTGCACATTTAGCCAATATTTGAGGGCCTGTTGTGTGCCAGGTACAGGACTGAGCCCTGGAGAGCCACTGGTAAGGCAGCCACAGTTCCTGAATTCATGCAGCTTACAGACTAGTGAGAAAGCAGATATTTGAATAAACATTTACAGTCTGCCTAGGGATGGTGAACACGGGAGCTAGACAGCTAGGCCGTAGCAAGGGAAAGGATTTGGGAAGGAAAAGAATAGAGAGATGCTGGGTCAGCCGTGAGGAAAGAGTGAGGAATGAGAACCCTCAGTGGCTCTGTAAGAGCAGAGAGCATCTAAAATCCCTGTTTTACACATTTTCTGGAATGTGTTTTTGTGTTACCACGGGTGGTAGAGAGACTTGCTTTGGTATTTTGAGTTTAGTCAAGTCTTTTAAACAGTTTACCTTAAATCACTTTTGTTCAGGATAGTAGCAAATTAAATGTTTTCAGAAGTCATTATTAAGGTATTACATTTGAAACTTTCTTAAACTCTTTAATTTTCAGGTTTAAAAAAAAAATCCCTTGCTCAAGAAACACATTTTGCTGGTATAGTTTCAGAATGTCAAGTACTGTGTCCTACTGGATCTTAAATTCTGCAAGGAACAGTATTGCCACATTACAAGGAAGTGGACGTTTGTATTCAAGGTGTGCCTCAAGTAGGAATAAATCAGAGTGGAAGCTCTTTTCCTGGATACCAACCACCCTAAAAAACAATCCCCCACATGGCAGCTTTGCTCTGCCGAAAGCCTACAGACACACATGGACAGAGGAAGATGATTTCCACTTACAACTCAGCCCTGAGCAGGTAAATGAAGTGCTGCGAGCTGGCGAGTCAGCCCACAAGATTCTTAACCTCAGTAGAGTCCCAAATTCGGTGTTGCGGTTTGAGAGCAACCAGCTGGCTGCCAATTCCCCAGTGGAGGACCGGCGAGGTGTAGCCTCCTGCCTGCAGACCAACGGGCTGATGTTTGGCATCTTTGATGGACATGGTGGCCATGCATGTGCTCAAGCAGTGAGTGAGAGGCTCTTCTACTATGTGGCTGTGTCACTAATGTCTCAGCAGACCTTGGAGCAGATGGAGAAAGCCATGGAAAACATGAAGCCCATGCTGCCCATACTGCAGTGGCTCAAGCACCCCGGGGACAGTATCTACAAGGATGTCACATCAGTCCACCTTGATCACCTCCGGGTCTACTGGCAGGAGCTACTTGACCTGCACATGGAAATGGGACTGAACATTAAGGAAGCATTAATGTACTCCTTCCAGAGACTGGATTCTGACATCTCGCTGGAAATCCAGGCCCCTCTAGAAGACGAGATGACAAAAAACCTTTCACTCCAGGTTGCTTTCTCTGGGGCAACAGCTTGCATGGCCCATATTGATGGAATTCATTTGCATGTGGCAAACGCTGGTGACTGCCGGGCCATCCTTGGTGTCCAGGAGGACAATGGCATGTGGTCTTGTCTGCCCCTCACCCATGACCATAATGCCCGGAACCAGGCTGAGCTGTCACGGCTGAAAAGGGAGCATCCTGAGTCAGAAGACAAGACGATCATCATGGACGACAGGCTACTGGGCGTCCTCATGCCCTGCAGGGCGTTTGGGGATGTCCAGCTGAAGTGGAGTAAAGAGCTACAGCGCAGTGTCCTGAAGAGGGGCTTTGACACCGAGGCCCTCAACATTTACCAGTTCACTCCCTCCCACTACTACACTCCACCCTACCTGACTGCTGAGCCCGAGGTCACATACCATAGGCTGAGGCCCCAGGATAAGTTCCTTGTGCTGGCCTCAGACGGCTTATGGGATGTGCTGGACAATGACAATGTGGTGAGGCTGGTGATGGAGCACCTGAATGAAGCAGATCGGTATAAGCCAGACCTGGCCCAGAGACCTGCCAACCTGGGACTCATGCAGAGCCTGCTCCTGCAGAGGAAAGTCCAGGGTCTCCACTCCCATGACCGAAATGCCGCCACACGTCTGATCAGATATGCCATAGGGAGCAATGAGTATGGCGAGATGGAGCCGGAGCGGCTGACAGCAATGCTGACGTTGCCAGAGGACTTGGCAAGGATGTACAGGGATGATATCACTGTCACTGTGGTATATTTTAACTCAGACTCAATTGATGCATATTACAAGAGTGTTAAGAATCTCCCATCCTATTTCCAAGAGTAACTTAAATGCTCATCTAAGACATTTTCCTTACTCTTAAACTGGCTATTCAAACCTTACTGTTAAAAGGACAGGCAGATATAGGTTGCTTAATAATAGACTAATATAAGAAAAAAAAAGAACAACCTAAGTTTAAAAACAATAGCAGTGATTTCACATCCCTGTGTGTTTCGGTCACCTCTTCTATGCAGAGAGGACAGAGAATAGAGACCATAGAATTGGCTTGAGCTCATGTAGGTCAAATCCTTTTATGAAGACACTGTTGTTAAACAGTCAGCCTGAGTCTTCATAGGATAAATTTAATCATGATTCTAAGCACATGAAGGACTTCAGGATCTTCTGGGGTCTTGATCAAAATCTGCAAACTTGATCATTCTTCTCAATCACAATCATGGACTTTTAGACTATGAAGGAAGGTGTTATCTGTTTTTTATTTACCAAGACTTGGGTTTATAAAGGATATTACAGAACACTTTTCTATGCAACAGTCTAACCTTTTTTGTGATTATACGTCTGAAAACATTTTATAATGCTGAATTCTAGTTCTGTTTTAGCTTTTTAAAAAAACTGAGTCCTCAAACTTGCAAACAGGCCTGCTGTCAGCATGCTTGGAATGACTCATCTTTGTCTTCAGCTGAGAGTGAGAGGGGCTAGGCCTCTGGACCAACGGAATTTACTTGTGCAGCACTGTTTCTTAACCCCCTGAACCTTCAAGCCATACTAGGAGGTAACTACTGTTTAAGCCTTAACTCCTGGCCTTTCCTACATTTATCATTTCCTCCAGTGCTTAGCCTTTAGAGGTTTAGTCATAGCACTTAACCTTTCTAATTACACCTCTCAACAATTCTTTTATTAATTCCTACCTTTGCTATGCTGAACTCTCATCCTGCTGCTGCTGACTACCTGGAAAGAATGCTTTTTCTTCAGATGGTTGTAGGGAAGGAAAAATGTGATCTCCTTGTGTCAGATGTTTAGGTACGACTGGCTTATGCAGTGGATTGTGGACTTAAAATTTAGCCTTAATCTGGAGAAGACTTTAGAACAGTCACTAATCAAGGCTTCCTATGTGCATCTTGAGAGGCAGTGGGGAGGAGGAAGGAATGAGATTCATCAGATGGAACTCTTGCCCCTACAATGTGGGATAAATGACCATTGCTACTTGTTAGGAACTAGACCATATTTAGCATAGGAGTTGGGGCAAAAATAAATGTAACCTGTAACGGCTTCCATCAGCTGCACAGTCTTTGTGCTTTTTAGAAAATTAATTCATGTGAATCTTTTTTGGGGGGATGAGTTTTATATTCCCACGAATTCCTATGTCATTTAAACAACAAAAAATGTGTCCTTAAATGGAAACACAGTATAATCCCACAAAACTGACATTTTTATTTTCCTGTTCTATATTCACAGATCTTTCTCATCTCACACTCTGGTGCCATCCACTGAAAGAAAAGCAAATAACTAGATTTAACAAACTTCCTCATTTTTCTTCATGTCTCAGTGACATTTATTCAAGTGTATTGGGATACTTCTAGCCTGAGGACATTTCCCTGTACATTTTCCAGTGCAACTGGTTAGCGATATGGCTTCATCTAAGAAATTCTCTTTCGAATGCTTAGTCTTGGTCCTAATATTCTGAAACCATTAATATTCCTTCAAATCTCTTAGATCTTATTTCAGAAATAAAATGTGAAATACTACCATTCTGCTCTTATGAAGGTTTGTTGCTAGAGCCAAAGACTGCTTGTCTGACAACCTTTGTTCCTTATGCCCGCTTAACCCTGGCACACCCGCGGAGCATTTACCTGGATTATAGTGAATCCTGTTTTAGAGCCAGCATGGTCATAAGTGTATCTGATTCAGTAACTTGTGGGATATCTGAGAGAATACAGACTTTCCAGCTGTTTCTCTGCTTAATAGATTTCCTGCTTTCTAATCGATGTATTGAGAGAGAAGAAAGGCCAGTTTATTGTCTGCCTTCTTCCACTGTGGACTTTGTCAGTTCTTTCCGTGAATGCTCCAAGGGGTGCCTCCTTCTGGTTAAACCCCGGTGTTTGTCTCTCTGACCACAGTTCTGCTGTCACAGGCCTTCCTGGTGGGCTACTACTTTAGGGCACTGGGATTTGAGAGGGGCTTGGTGGTACTTGTCAAGTCTTTTATCATTTGTCATTTATCAAAAGCATTTATCATTCCTTTTATGTAAAGATTTCAATTTTGACACTTCTAAAATGAACTAAAACATGAGATTGAACTGTTAATATTTTAGTTGTAACTTTATTCAAAAGTATGCTTTGATGCTTTAAATTGCATATTTATTATTATAAATAAGAAACTTTGATGATATTATCCTAATTTAGGTATTTTATATATAAGTAAAATACAGCCCTGCTGATTCTGGGGATTAGTCAAAATGGATAGAGAAGATGGTATTCTAAATTCAAATTAGTATGCTAAGTCAAGTTACTTAGATATTCAGTTTTCTGAGATGTTAATTGTAACATTAAAGCTAATTTATTATAATGAAAATGTAAACTTTGAGGTATGTTACTATATATAAACATTTCTCCCAGAGGTATGATTGGCCTAAAAGATCCCTAGTGTTGGGCATACTGAGTAAAGTTCAGATTAGACACAATTGAGCTGGCACCTTTTATACATAAGTGAAATATAAACAGCTCAAACTTGAGTTAAAGAAGAGAATAATTGTAGGGACCAAGAAAATGTGTTCAGGATGGGTCTGTCTTGACTCTTTTGTCCATCAGCCCCTGGTGACCCATGTTCGTCTGACAATTTTTGGAAAGCCTTAACTTCCCAGGTTAAGCCAGAATGTCCTGGAACTGAGCCACCTTACTTTTATCTATCTTAAAGTGGTTCATTTGTCTCTGAATGTGACTGTTTCCCATGACGGTAAGAGCCCCAATGTAGCTTTAGAGTTGGGGAATGAATGCTGGTGGTAGCACTTGTCATGTGTGCTGCCATGTGCATTACTGAGTGGAAAACACATTTGGACTGCTGTGCCACCATCTCCTGAACAGGCTGAGGCTCTGTCCCTTAATGCCTCAGGCACCTAATATTTAACCTGCCTCCTGGAAAATATTTCTTATCAAGCATTTACTTGGAAAAATTATTAACTATGTTCTTTAATATTTACTGACATTTGTATTTAAAGCTGTATGCCAACATTCATATTTAACACTGATTTTCTAACCATTAGCGATATTTAAGTAAAACTTATAAATAAAAGAGGCAAATGAAATTTGGTTTCTTTGGTTTGAATATTCTTTTTTTAGGTCCTCAGGGTACCAGTGAGACCAGTCTTTGTTTCATTACCTTTATCTGGCCATGGAAGCTTTTAGTCTGTTCAAGAGTCCACCCAAAAGAAAAGTGTTCTCTGCAAATGTTTTGTGGCTGCTGACCACACAGGAAGTCCTCATTTAGTGTTAACCATGTGTGCAGAGACCTAAAAAAAAGGAAAAGGAAGTAAAGGCTTTTGTCGTGAGGATTTCCACACTCAGTGCCAAAGCCTGTCTGCTGGGATTTCATATTATTTAACTGAGCTTGTTAAATCTTAAATTTATGTTAATCTTAAATGAAGAGCCAGCTTTGGGGAGAGGTCTAGGCAGCCACCTCCATAGAGTTAAAGTCTCCATTTCTTCCTACCCCCACTGACTGTACTAGGTCTCATTGCCGCTGGAGTGGTACAGTTCATAAGGACTGCTCCAATGGATGCTTCTTAAAATGCAAATACATTATTATTAATTATTAATGTCATTAACATCAGTCATTAACACTTAGTGTGGACTAGGGTAAGTTGGGCCTTGAGCAGATTTGGAGGAGGGAAAGGTGGAAAGGGAGCGTCTGAAGTCTGATAAGGTTGACTAGAGGACCTATTGCCTTCTTTTGGTCATGATAAAACAGGCCTACAGGTTTAGAAACTTGCCCTTGACAACCTGATTTGAGCTAAGTTTACAGCCCATGCACTTATCCTAATACTGAGCTTTCAGAAAGGTATAGTAATTTATGAAACATCTCTTATTACCCAATTTTGGCCCCAGGTAATTTGGGATGAGGAAGAGAAGTAGATGGTGCTAAAAAGAAGCTAGATATATTTGACATATACATTCCAATATTTCATCAGTTTGGAACATGATAAAAAGGGAAAACAATTAAATTTTAAAAATTAAGCTCTTTGCATTCTTTAACTAGAGGGAGAAAGCTCATACTGTTCCTTTCTCCTGTAGAGTTTTTATTTAACTTTGCTTGATGCCCTTAAATGCCCTTAAGTATTTCCCAAGTTGACGATCCTGTGAACCGTGCATGACAGATGCTCCAAATGGCTCCCTCTGGGATGGGTGAACCTTTACAGGATTTCTATGGGTCAGAGTGTCTTTGCTCCATTGGCCCCTTACCTGACCTGCTCCACATGAGAAATCACTTGCTGGGAGGAACAGGCAGGGAGTGAGGTGGCCAGAGTTCCAGTTCTGACCTTTGCTGGCGGCGAGTAAATAGGCCGGACATGTGGAAAAGTGGTCTGTAGAGGGACTGACTTTCCAAAGCCAGCTTTATCGCAGATCGTAAATATCCCTGCCTTTCCAGGATTCTGGAAAGCCCTCATTTGCCCATCCCTGGGGTCAGGTGTGCAGAGCTAACCAAGGATGGCCCCATCCACCTGGGGCTGAGAGGCCCATGACACTGGGCACAATGAGGACGGGAAGGGGCCAGTCCAGGGAAAAAAAGCACAGAGGCGGTTCAGACCAGCAGGTCTGAGAACAGGCTCCCGGGGCATCGTGGACATAGGAATGAGAGTTGCAGTGAAGGCTGAGGGGGAGCTAGCCAAAAGTGTCTGGGAGGGCAAGGAGGAGCCCCTCAGGTGGTCTTGAGGGATGGAGAAGTGAGTAAGGCCATGCAACAACCTCAGAGGACTGTGGTGTGACTTGCTCTTCATCAGCCTGGAGAGGGGTGAAGGCAATGCAGAAAGTCCTACTTCAATCCTCCCACTTTCCCCACAGCATTATGACCAGGTATTGTTGGGCATTTGTCCTTGTTTTTCTCCTCCACACCCCCATCCCTGTCCTATTGATAGTAGAATGAGTGAGGAAGGATGGGCAGGACAAGTGGATGGATGGGTGGATGGATGGATGGATGGTTAAGGGAGGAGCAGATGAAGAAGAACTAGCAAAAGAAAGAGAGAGAGGTCAGAGAAGTAGGAGGGAAACCATGTGTGGTGGTGAGGAAGAAAAGAGAGAGGGAGAGGAATGGCCAGTACCAGAGAAGACCGTGGGTGCGGGTGGGTGGAAATGAATCATTTGCCAAAAAAAAAATCACAAAAGAAAGGCGAAGGCCACTGTGTATTCTCACGTGGGACTCAGGACACAGGGCAGGCCTGGATGGTGAAGCAGAAATGAGGAATCAGCTCTGTAAGAAAAGGCTGCCTGAGCTGCTGAGATGACCCTCTGAAACAAAGCAATGCAGCGCGTGGGGGACAAGCTGACAAGTTTCTTGACTTGGGAGGGAAGAGTATCCATGGGTTCACTTGGGGTCCCAGAGGCTTTCCTGACCCCGCACTGTTATTTGGCATGGAGAGATGGAGGAGCTGGGCCTCTTCTGAGCTCTGCTTGGTGGCTTTGTCACTAAATCCTGAGGATGGCATGATGAGAGCACCAATGGGGAGTCCTGGGCTGGCACAGGCCCTTGGCTGTGGGATTCTGTGGTGAAGCAACATGAGGCAGGAGGCTGCCTCTAGGTGTCGCTATTTGGCCATGTTGGCATCAGAAGCAGGTGGAATAGCAAGAATGTGTTCCTGAGATGAGGCCCTGAGGCTCACCCCGAGGCGGAACAGGGTCTCCCTGAGACTGCAGCCCGGAACACCCTTCAGGAAGCCTCACCAGACCCTGAACATCACTGGGGCTGGAATAAGTGTGGGGTTGGGGGAGGACACTGTCCCGTGGTTACTCAGCCCTGCCTTGTGGGGAAGAGGCTGCTTGGGTCCCAGGGTGAGCTACAGGTGGTGGGCGAATGGCTGTCACTTTTACCAGTCTCCCCCATGGTGGGTGTTCCCCTCTGTGGACTGCCCCACACCTCTGAGCCCTTTCCACTCCCATCCTCCTCCACTCCCTGCAGCCACCCTCCCAGCAGCTCTGGGGTCCATTCCCTTCTGTTCCAGCCCCAAGAATGGTCCAAACCATCTTTATCCTCCCCCACCCCAAAACAGGTTTCCCCTCCAGTCAACCCCACCCAGCACACAGCAGTCAGAGTCATCTTGGTCAGACTCAAATCTGACTATGTCAGTCTTCTCTGAACCCCTCCATGGTTCCCCATCACCCTGGGGAAAAAGCTCAGAATCATCCCCAGGCTGGTCTCCCCAGCCTCCTCTCCTCCTCCAGGCATACATTCACTACTGCCATACAGAGAAGTGTTAAAAAAGAAAAAGATGTCTCGTCTTCCCCCTACAAGCTGGAGTCACCTCTTTCAAGAGTTGGGCTGGCCCCCCTGGTCACCCTAGGGATGGAACCTGGAACCCTCCACCTTTTGCTCCTTGTGGTAGTTTTGAGGATGACCACAAATGCTCTTCACATCAAGTGGTGGGGTCTAATTCCCCTCCTCCCGAAACTGGGCTGGCTTTAGCAACTTGTTTCTAACCAATTGAACACAGCAAAGTGACACTGGAGATTGACAAAGTTAATGTGCAGCGAAGTCTTGATAATTGGTGAATCTGATAGAGGGTTGTGACAGTTAATTTTATGTGTCAACTTGACTGGGTTAAGGGATGCCCAGAGAGCTGGTAAACGTTATTTCTGGGTATAGCTTTGAAGGTATTTCTGGAAGAGATTAGCATTTGAATCAGTAGACTGAGTAAAGAGGTAGATGGGCATCGTCTAATCCACTGAGGGATAGAACAGAACAGAAAAGCAGAAGGAAGAGAAAATTTTCTCTCTGTTGAGCTGGGACATCCTGCCTTAGGACAGCTGGTGCTCCTGGTTCTCAGGACTTTGGACTCTAACTGGGACTTACACCTTTGGCTCTTTGGTTCTTAGGCCTTCATATTTGGACTGGAACCACACCGCTGGTTTCCTTGGGCCTCCAGCTTGCAGACAGCAGACTGTGAGACTTCTCGGTCTCTATAACCACATGAGCCACTCCCCCATAATAAATGTCACAACCGTATAAGGCAAATATTATGAACACATTTTACAGATGGTGAAACTGAGCCTGGAGACGTTAAATAATGTGCCCAAATAAAAGCAGAGTTGAGTTTCGGACCCTGGTGTCTGACTCCAAAGCTGCCTATTAGCTGTCATGGGATTGCTGAGCCATCATGCAATTCTGTCAAATAGCTATTCATTTAATTAAAAAACAAAACAAAACAAAAACATGCTCTCTATGCTCTCCAAAAGCCTGGAAGGAAAGTGTGAGCTGTTGGTCAGTCCATGGAAGCATTCTAGCAAAAGTTGAGGGAACACTTGGCAAGATGTAAATTTGGTAGACTATGGGTGGTCCAACCCTGAGGCTGGGCCCTGTGCTTGTGCTTTGGGAGGACAAGAGCAGGTGGAAGCTAAGGGGGCAGTGGTGGTCTTGAGCAGGAAGGAGGGACCAGCAGACAACGACCTGCTCTGGTCCTCTGACCCTGTGAACTTGGACTACTCTCTGATCCCTCTCCCTGCCCTGGGCCTAGCAATTCTGGCTTGGGGGAAGAGCCCAGAACTCACCAAACAGTGAGGCTTGCTCTCCTTCCCAGCGCCTGTCGGAATTTCTCTAAGAAAGAGAGAGACAAAGAGAAAGAGAGAGAGACAGAGACAGAGAGAAAGGAGTGGGAGGAGGAGAGGGAGAGAGAGGAAAAGGGAAGGAGAAGGAGGGAGAGAGGGGGAGGGAGGGTCAGGCAACTTCACAAGGGGATTTGAACAAAAATGGTCATGGCTCTTGTGTTTGTTAAGAAAGAGAAACTGGACACTACTGACATGTCCTTCTTCTACATACTAGACAGATTCTGGTGTATCCATCCTGGTGGACTTTACAAGTAATAGTGAAAAAGAAAGTGACAGAAGAAGATCTGTATTATTTGACAGGAAGCTGCTAAATGTAAATACTTGTAAATGAGGAGGTGGAGTGGGAAATCAGATTACAAAACAGAATGTACACTGTGACCCCAAGTTGAAACCCTTCCCCCAGCCCTCACGCACACCCCTCCATCAGCTCCCTCGTGACTTACCCCATTGGTCAGGGGGCCAGCTGGTGGGGGAGGGGACCACAACTATATTGGGAAGGGGATGAGATCACCCAAAGGCTGGCAGATTTAGAACTGGGTAACTTTTTCCACCCATGTGGCTCTCAGAGACTTCTGTACTGGGTTATAAATCTTGGTGCCGGCCTGCAGGGTGGAGGGTGGCCTTGTTCCAGCTCCCCAGGAGTGGAGATGGTGGCCGAAACTGTATAGGGTACAGGAAACTGTATAGGGTACAGGTGCCGGGCTGAAGTTGAGATAAAATGGCAGAGTAGGTCTGGGGTTCCCCGGGCCCAATTGGGACCCTAACGAACCCGGGAGAAACCCTGATGGGAGTTGCTGTGGAGGGAAGAGGCCTGGGCTGGGAGGGGAAAGGGGTCTAATTCTAGCTCAGCAAATAACTGAGTTCATTCCAACTCCCACCCTTGACCTCAGTACCCATCAGACACCCTCAAATCTGTGCTCCGGCCTCTTGGAAATGTCACAGTGTGTCCCTATCCTCTGGGCTTTTGCCCAGGCAGTTGTCCCGGCCTGGCTACCCTTCCCCACTCCAGCGGCTTTTGTCAGCCCTCACCCCTGAGCTGGGTCAGGTGCCATCTCTCCCCAAGTCAGTGTCCATCATATTGGCTTGTTCATGTTTATTGGAGTGATCTTGAGAGCAAGGGCTGACTCCAGGGAAAAATGCTAGGACATGGTAGATGAAGGAAAAGGAGGATCCCTAGAAGGGATGGGGGTCAAGAGAGGACCAACGGTGTGTCCAGCACTGTTTTGTGCCAGGGCCTTGAGGAAGACCTCAGAACTTCAGGCTCCCCATACTCCACAGCAAACAGCAAGAGAATGTGGTGTGGGCACCCTGACCTGGACTTTGCAGGCGAGAAGCGGGATCTGGGCAGAACCGGAACGAGCCGGAACATCCCCTCCTGAGCCTGACCCTGAGCAGCGCAGCCGAGAATGGAATTCTCCAGCTGGATGGAGTTGTTCCTGGAAAATCCCCACAAGCCTTTCCAGAAACGTGCTTTTGTACTTGACTCTGGCTCCTTCAGATTGGCAGGGAGGGGGGCCCTTTTGGCAGCTGGGCTACTCAGGCAAGGACCTTGCTTTCTCTGAACCCCTGGGCCTACACTTTGGGATGGCCAAAGTGGAGATTCACAAATCCGTTGAGCACTGTGAGCTTCACAGAATTCTCTCAACACACCTTGGGAGGCAGGGATCAAGGTCCCCAACGTTTGAGAAGAAAGCTTGTGCCCAAGGTCATATAGCTGAATCAGGATTCAAGGCCTACCCATTGAGGGTTGGCCTGCATGTGGCCCACCCCATTCAGGACTCTCAAAAGAGCGGGGCGAGCCCTCAGACTGAGGATGCCACTTCCAGCTCAGTCCTACTTGACTGAGCCTGTCCTGGCCTGGTGCCTGCCACTCTCAGAATAACCTTGGTGGTTCTGGGCACAGATCATTAGCCACCTGGGACCTATTTTTGTTCTTCGGGTAAGAAGGAAGTCTCACCTTGTGCAGTAACCACTTGGGGCGAAGGTGGAACATGTGACCTACCCCTAACCCCAACTGACCTTGTGGTCCTGCTAGGAAATGGCCCCAGAAGAGAAGGGGGAGGCCTGGCTCAGCCACTCTCCCTTTCTCTCCCTGCCTCGCCACTTCCCAGAACCTGGCTTTCTACCCCATCCCCAATTCTTGGCAGCCCACACTCTTCCCCTAAACCCTAACACTCTGACCAGAAAGCCAAGAGCATCTTCATTTATCTTTATGATCCATTGCTAAATCTTACCCAACTGAACGGCCAGAAAATTCTTTCTCACATCTAGCTTTGGAAACAGTCCATTTCCTTAGGTCCCAGCTAGAGGGTTCTAGACCAAGTTCAGCAGCCATCTGGGGATCCAGCATCTAGAACTCAGCTTTGAGAATCTAGGGCCTGGAATCCTATGGGGTAGCACTTAATAGTATTTCAGGAGATGACAGAAGCTATGGGCATACCACAGACACTCTGAAAGAGCAAATACAATCTCAAGGGTCATGGACCCCAAAAGCCATTTATAGAGGGATGATCCCTGAGGGTTGGACCCAGATGTACATAAAGGAGCACCCTAAGAGTCTTGAAGGGGCCCCTTTCTGCTGAAACCAGGTGCGTGGTGGGGAGGAATATTGTGACCTGTACTCAGAATATAAGATAAATACATTAAAAAAAGACTGGATGGAAACCTGATAAAAATGTTACTATAACCTCAAAAACAAGAATGGCTATAACTGTAATGACAATAATAATGTAACTATTCTCATTTTTCCAGAGCCAATTATGAGCCAGCCCCTGTGCTAAGTAAGGGTTTTGCTTATATTATCTTAATTAATCCCCACAGTGTGCTCCTTCCTGTCTCCGCGGCCAGAGGCCTATGGGGTGAGCTCTATAAATGAGGATGGTTTTTGCCAGGTCTGCAGCTTCCCTGGAGTTAGACAGATGGACTCTCAGGCCCGATATACAGGGAATGCTGTGTCCTCCCTGCTTTTAGCGTTGAGTGTAAGAGGGCATGGCTGGCCCCCTTGGGGATGCCTTTGGGGAGCCAGCCAGACCCACTGAGCTGACCCCGGCCCCCATTTGGCCCTCTTCCTCTAGGCGTTGGAGCTTGAAATAGAGGCCGTTTGAGAGCTGACAATCAAAGGGCAACTAAAAAAAGTTCCCTCAGTCTGGGCTCTGTCGCACACAGCTCTTAGGGCCTATTTTCGGGGAGAGGGTGTCGACGTGCCAATGGAAAATCCATGGGGCGGGAGTCTCCAAGGTGGGGGACCCATGTGCCTCCCTCTCCCCATCCTGGACCCCAACCCCTGAGCACATGTGCATGAGCGTGCGTGCGCACACACACACACACACACACACACACACACACGCACACACATACTTACAACCCTTAGCTCCCTTTCCCAACTGTTGAACTTTGTTACCCTTGCAACAGCCCCAGAAAAGAATGAGGAAACTGAAGCTCAGAGAGGAGAAGCAACTTGCCCAAGGTCACACAGCCTGGAATTAGGCAGGACAGTGGCCAGCCTGGGCTTCTGTGGCTCACAGTACAGTGCTCTCCCCATGGAGGCAGCCCTTGCCTATTGCCTCACTGGGGAAACCAACACATTGTCTTCTAGGGCATCGAAAACTCGAAGATGGTACATTCTGGGTTGGCCTATGTAGGAAGCCGAGGGTGACTCGAGGGTCTCGATGACCACATGAGAAGAAATCCCACTGAAAACCCCAGGCCAGCTCTAATGGGACCTTGCCTGGCTGAAGGAGAGGTAGCTGGTGCAGGGCCTTGTCCCAGGTGAGCCCATCCCCCCACCCTGTCGCTGTGACCACCTTACTGCCCCCCTGCTCAGGCCTCCAGAGCCTTGCAGCCCCTGCCAAGTTTCCAGGGAATGTGTCAGATAAGGGGCTGGTGCTCATGACTCCCTCCTACCCAGCCACTATCTCTGACCCTGCCACCACCAAGTGGGTAAGAATAGCAACAGCCCAATGAGTGGGCGTACACATAGCAACAATACAACAATGTCTTCAGGCAGGCAGCTTGGGCCTTCAGATTGAGAACAGATCTCCAGGTCCCGCTCCCCATCCGTTTCCAGCCCCATCTGGCTCCCCCACTGTCCTGGGCCTGAAGCCCTGCAATGCCTTATAATAAAGCACCAAGCTTCATCTTCTGCCACTGCTGCCTTGGGGGAGGGGACCTGGAGGAGAGCACACTGCCTTGTTGATCCTAGTGTGGGACTAGAGCCCTGACCTCCACTGAGAATCTGTGTGACCTGAAGCTGGAGACTGTCCCTCTCTGGGCTCATAAGTGGGGAAAGGTGGCACAGCGGCCCTATGCAGCATGGGAAATAGTCAGCAAGGCCTCTCCTGGTGCTAGGGCTCCTCATTGTCCTGGTAACCGCAGCCTGGCCGGGCTACTGAATACCTCTGCAAACTCTGACCTTTTGACATCCTGGTCAGTGGGTATGTGGATGGGGTAAACGTGTGGGAGCTCCTGAGATATGATCACAGGGTGGAGGGCATATTGTGGCTGAGTCCCCTCTATGAGGCTCCCTGTGACACTCCTGTGGGTGTGCTCCATTGTGTTGCAGAAGCGTGCAAGGGTAGCCGCATTACTCTGAGGGAAGAGGCTGTTGTCATGGAACCTGGAGTGAACGTCATTGTGACATCCGAAGCAAGATCTAGGGAGTCTTGTGTCCAAGTTCTTGAGTCACTGCGACACCTGGCGGGTAATCAAAGGAGCTGAGTCCCTCAGTTCCTGCGTCAGTGGCCCCTGTAGCTTTGACAGCCTGACTCACTGCGTGGGTCAGACCAGACCCAGGCCCCTCCCCCAGCCTCCTCACCCCTCCTCTTCCAGCCCCCTTGCTCTCCTCATCTTCCTCCTGTTCTCTTCCCCTTGACCCTCAAGCTTACTGCTTGTCTCCCCCCATGTCCCACTCTAACCCAAGGAGGCTTATGAGATGCTAGGGAAGGGGAGGAAGAGAGGGGCTGAGGTGAGTTCCTGGCATTCTTACACATTGTGACATAGGCACCAGGCAGACCAGACTTAACATACACTTACACAGACACACACCTGATGGAGGGACAGGCCCCCCAAGAAGTCTCCTAGCTCAGTCTGTCAACATTAGCCCTGCCAGGTGGGCTCCCACACCCCTGTAATCCCTTGGGTCCTCTCATATTTCTGAGGCTCTCTCCTTAGGAACATGCTATCCTGCAGCAGCAGGAGGTCTAGAGGTGAGATAAGAGGACGAATCTCTGCCGGAGGCCCAGGCTAGAGTTGTGGGATGGGTATAGGTGGGTGTGTGTGGGGTCGGGGTCTCCGAGGTCTCAAGATTGTTTCTTTCTTTGTGAGTGAGGGCCAGACTGACCTCTGGGCCTCTCCCTTCAAGAGCCCTAATCACTGGAGCTGGAAAAAATTTAAAAATATCCTCATGTTTACATTCTTTCCAAGCCCGCCTCCTGATCCTCAGTGCCGGGTCCCTTTGATCTGGCCCTGTGCCTCTGAAAGGGGCCTGGGAGAGAGGGAGCATAAGTTCCCCACAGGGGTGGACTCTGACACTTCCTTCAGCTCCAGACCAGTCCAAATGCTGTAAGACCCCTCAACATCACCCAAAGAGGGTCACCCAGCAAGGCTACGTGGTGGCTGGAATTGGGGCCCCTCTCCACACTCACTCCCAAAAGTCTGGACCTCATGTTCTGTACTAAATGTGTTTTGAGGGATTAGCTCATGTAGTCCTCCCAATAACTCCATTTAAGTGAGGCCCATTTTATCAACAAGTAAACCTAAGCTCAGAAAGGTGAATTGACTCACCTGAGAACACATAGCAAGGATTAGGCAGAGCATGAATTACATGTTCTTCTACCTACACTGAGCTGCCAGTTACCACCTACCTTTTGCCCTAGCAGGGTCTAGGCCCTGCCTGCCTGCAGAGGGCCTCATTAATGTGACTCTCCACAAGCACTTGCGGTCCTACCACCAAGCCCACAAACCAGTGCTATCTTCATGTTTCTCTCCCTCTGTGACCCAGGAGAAGCCACACCCCTCTCTGACTCTTACTTTCCTCTACAGATGGAATGAAGATCACAGAGGAGGCTCCTAAGATGCTCAGGGAAACTGAGCCTGTTTCATTGGAGATTGTGGACCTTGTGGTCAGCCTCAGCACTGACACAATCAGAGAATGGCCTGGGGTTTGAAGGCCCCCCCCCAAAAAAAAGGCCCTCAAACTGAAGCAGATGCTTTGATTTGCCCTGGTACCCTGTCATCGACTTTTTCCTTTGTTGCTGCCCCACCCACTCAAGTCACTTCAACTCATGTATTTTCCATTCACTATCCACTCCACCCACCCATCCACCCATCCACCCAACTACCCAACCATCCATGCACCAACACACTCATTCAACCACTTATCCACCTATCTACCTATCTATCCATCCAGAACGAGGACCTGGAAAGCAGGTGATTTCAGGGTCCCAGCTCAAGTGCCGCATTCCACTGGCTGGATGAACTTGGGAAGATCCCTCCAACTCTTTGCAATTCATTTTCTCAACTTTATAAGGAGTTGGCTGGGATGATCTCTAAGGCCCTTCTGGGAGATCTTGTGGGAGCTGAGACCAGCTGAAGGCTGTGGACACTTCTAGAGCAGTTACTCAAATCTTGACCAGACAGACCCACCTTGTGTCCTGCTTCCAAGACTCCTAGTTGCAGCCCTTAACCTCTCTGATCTTCAAGATCCTCCACTGGAACATGGGGCCAATAATCCCGCCCTTACAGATTGATGGGAAGATTAGATGAGATGCTGCCTTTGAAGAGCTTTGTACCCTAAAGACTTCTGAGTGGATGCAGGTCAAACAGATGAACCTGGGAGATGGTCAAGAAGCTCTGCTTGAACCACAGTAGTCGGCAAAGCCTCCAGTTTTGGGGCCAGGGCCCAGGATGGGATCATCCTCAGAGACCCTCTCTGGTTTGGGGATCCTGGCTGAGTCTCCCAGCCTTCCCCAGGCCAACTAGGATTCCAGCCCCATCTCTCTTGGTCCCCATCCCACAGAATCTGCCAGGAGTGAAGCAATTATCTCCTAAAAATAGGGCCTGGGCCTCACTGAGGTTGTTTTTCTCCCCTCCCTGTGATTTACTCTCATCAGCTGAGGGTGCCTGGGACAGCAAGTCCCATCCTGGCTCCCCAGAGACCCTTGGGATGGGGTCATGGAGAATCAGCATGTGTCTGGAGTCAGTCAAGGGTCAGGGATTAGAGGTCAGTCTGGAGGTGCAGTCAGGGCTCAGCAGGCACCAGGTCTGTGGTTTAATTTTGGGCCAGTGACTGGGGTTCACCTGAGGCAGGAGCAGCCACGGGGGTTTCCATCTGAATGATTCCCCCTTCTCTGATTTTCTGCAGACTCACTATGCACTCACCACCCTGTGTGTGAAACCCAAAGGTGTCTTGAGGCTGGCACGGAGGCAAAAGGACCCATTTCCAGCTTTACTTCTTCTGTTACAGCCCCTTGGGGTCCTCACGATTCCTGCCCAGACCCCTCCTGAGACTAAGGGACCTCTACCCATCCCCGTGTGCAGGTGACTCATGTACAGAAACACGAGTGTGCTCACTCATGAGCACAAGACATGAACTCACAAGGTGCCCTCCTGCAGCAAAGATGATATACAGAAAAACACAAAAATGACACTCTCAAAGACACCTTCCTCAACCATTACCTGGACAGAGTTGACTCATCCAGGGTCTGTAGCCAGTAGTCTCCAAGTCCCCATGGAAATGACCCACCCTGCTCGAGCCTTGAGGTCTCACCAAGAACACATATGATGCCCCTATGACTTTCCCTACAGGGGACTCAGGCTTGTCCCTCAAGCCCCCAGACCCTTCTATGCAGCAGGAGATGGGGAAGAAATGAAGGGGCAGGTGGACACAGGAAACACGCACATGCCCATGGACACTTGGGCACAGGCACAGCAGTCCTTTTGGGCCCATGCCCAGCTCTCTGAGGCTTTATTATTGGACAAACATGAGCTATTTGGAGTGCTCTTGTGGGCAGCTCATGAAGTCAGCGTTCAGACAAGTCTTGTGGTGTTGCCTCCACCCCAGGGCAGTTGAAAGTGCTTCTCTTCTGTCCTGGCCCAATGGAGCTGCAGTGCTGGGCCCTCTCCCAGTGGATTCAGATGGAGCCAGAGGCCAAACTCCCAGTGGAGGCTGCCTGGATCATTCAAACCGCTGCCTTCAGGGGCACACTGTCCACTGGCTGATCAAGGTCCTTCTTCCTCGACAGGGTCAAGTGGGTGAATATGAGGATGAGGAAGATGCCTGAGGGGCCCAAGAGGGATGGGTCAGTCCTCAGAAGGAGCTGTGGAACTGGTCCACCACTAGAGACTTCCTGCTATTGATATTGGTTTAATAAGGAAGCAGCGTTTCCCAGACAGCATCCCCAAGGCTGGGCTGGTGGGACTCTGTGCTTCTGGTACCTGGAAGCCCTCCTGCCAGGCACACTGAGGCTACCCCAGAACCCTGCCTCCAAGGTCCCCTCCTCTGGGGAACAGTTTGGGAGGGGGTCATCTGGGAGCCAGTGACTTGTTCCCATGGACCTCTGAGAGAAAGGGACATTGTAGCATTATGCTAGAACCAGCCAAGAAAACTGGCCAGGAAAAAATTTAGTGGGGAGCTAAAGATAAAAGGGGAATGGAGAGGGAGACTTAGATTAAAGGACTTAAGCTAGAAAGACCTGGGCTCTGCCACACGCTGGCTGTGTAACCGTCTACAAGCCACTTAACCTCTCTGAGCATCAGGGACCTCCTCTGGAAAATGGTGACATGCCAGGATCTACATCACAGGGTTGTGGGGCTGATTCAATATGATAATCTTATGCTTGGCACAGAGCCTGTCACAGAATCATTGTGTAATAATATAACTTTAACGCCGTTATCATGATGACAAGGAAGAATATGCTAACAGGAGGCAAGAGTATAATGACTATGGGAGTTGGCTGGGGTGGGGGGTGGGAGGTTTCTTCTCCAGCCTGGAGGGCATCATGGGAACAGGGGCACTGTTTATCTGGAGGCTGTGTCTCCACCCATGCTGTCACCCTCCCTCACAAAGGAGCCCAACTTCCATTACCTATTGCCATCAGGGTGCTCATAAGGATGCCCACCGCTGACAGCTTCGTGGGCATGCCCTTCATGCGGCCCACCTTGCGCATGCACTCTCTCTCCACATTGCAGCGGCACACGATCACTGGGGACAGTCAGGGGTGGAAGAGAAGGGTGGAGGGGAAGAGCTCCCCAGTTGCTCAGAGCCCCAAGCCGGGCCCAACTGGCTGGTATGTATGTATGTGTACGTTCATGCACATGTATGTATTCGTGTGTGGGGAGGGGTGCAATGCTCCTCAGTGTGTGTGCCTGCATAAACATGAGTCTGTGTGTCCAGCCAAAAATGTGCAGGTGTGCACAGGCATTTGCTGTCCATAGGAGCCTGCATGCATGTGTGTGTACCCAGCCCGTCACCCTGCATCCTTCTCTGTAAGGCCACACAGAAGCCCTGGCCTCACCTCGGACCGGGAGCTGCCACATCTGGCCATTACGGCTGACAACTACGGGGACTACATGTTCACGTGGCTCCACCCAGTGCAGGGCCAGGGCGAGGTAGGCATGGGAACCTGTTGGCACCATAAGCAGTGATCAGAGTCACTAGCCTGGACAGGCTTCTTGGGGGCTGCTCTCCCTAGATCCAGCCCCATCCGCACGGTGGAAAGACATCTCACTTCCCAAGCGCCATTCCCCACCCCCCACCATTCCCCCCCCCCCCCACCCCTGCCTGGGTCATAGCCCCTCCCCTTTCCCCCACCACACACCATTGAGAGCCTGGAGGCGCCAATCCCGCTGCACAGTAGGGTTGGGACCAAGGGCAAAGCTGTAGGAACTGTGACCGCCAGCCTGGTCAAAGTCCTCACTGGGTCCACTGACAATCACGCCATGGTTCTGGCGAGGTGTACAGAGGTGTCGAGTGGGCACAGGGGCCAGAGTTGGGAGCGGGGCAGAAGGGGACTTCAGAAAGTGGATCACGACGGTCACGGACGTGCTCAGTGTTGGCTCGTCTGCAGAGGAGGCAGTGCTGAGCCCTTCTGAGCCCTTGTGGGGGTGGGGTGAGTCCAGAGTCCTTAGGCTGGTCCCTTTCCCCACGGCCCATCAGTCTTACCCTATTTGATTCCCCTGCCATACCCGCTCCCTCCACTCTACCCATTCCTCTCCATCCCCATCATTGTCCCCATGCCAGTCTATTCCTCACAATGCCCTTCACCCCTTTCACTATCCAAATAGCTGCCATGCCTTTCTGTGCCTTTCTGGATGCCAGGCTAGCCCTCACCGCCACCCCCACCCCCCACCAGTCCCACTGCTGGTACCAGGACCCAACAATGTGGATGTGCCCTGACTGTAGAGCTCACCCCTGGACAGCTTAACTCAGAGCTAAAACGTGCCTCCCTGACATACCCGCCCCTGGGCTAGCTCTTTATCCTGCCAAAGTGGTGTTTGGAGTCGTCCACACCTGACCTCAGTGTCCCATTCAGGCTCACCTCCTGGCACACCCGCCCAGCCCTTTACCCTCTGCTGTCAGCCTGTGTCTAAAGCCGACACCCTGAGAGGCCCTCTGGGGCTAAGGGGCAGTGTCTAGCCACGAGGGTGGTCTGAGGGGAAGACCAGGCATTCTCAGAGAGGGACACTGGACCCAGCCCCTCATCCCTCCCTCCTAACTGGGGTAGAGTTGATGTCTGCAAGGGCCCCGGGGAGGCAGCTTGGTCTTGCCTTTCCATCTGTCTGTCTGAGGTTTGTCTCCCTCCCAGAGGCCCCCATTGCTGCCTGGCCATACCTGCATCCCGGGCCTCCACAAGCACTGTGTACATGTCCCCAGGCTGGGCGCCCTGAAGAGGCCGGGCGGTGTGCACCTCCCCAGAGACCTCTTTGATGCAGAGCCAGCCCTCTGAGTCATTAACCAGGGAGAACCTGAGGCCCAAAGAAGATGGAGAGTGGGGAGGCACTGGTACCATATATCGGGTCTTGCCCAGAGATATCCAGGGCCTTGTGACCTGCTCAAGTTCCACATCCTCTCTGTGACTTAGAGGCAGCAGCAGTGCCCAGGGTGCCTAGTCTCTCTACCCAGCTTCAGGGACTTGTTGAGGGCCAAGGCTTGACCCAAGGATGCTGTGGATGGGGAAGGGATTCTCAGAGTCTGGGGGGCTTGGTTCAACTTCACTAGTCCCAGGTCATCCCACAAAGGGGCCAGGATGGGGCCAGAGCCTGGGAACAGCCTTGTCTAAGCTAAAGTCTGGATGGGGGGCGGCTGGAGGAGGTCCTGTTCAGATAATATGAGGAGGCATTATCTGAGCTCTCGTAGGGTCCAAACGCCCCTCTCCCTGTCCTATCCAGCTCATCCAGCCCTGATATCCGCCACCCCCACCCCAGGAGTCACAACCTTGGCATGAGCCACAGTTTGAGGAATATTCCAGACCATAGATAATGTGAGTCACCTCTGAGGCCTTGGAATTATCCCTGGAGAGCAGGGGACATCTAGCTCAGGTAAGGGGCTGGGCTTTTGGCTCACCTGAGGGGACTGCTCATGGGGTCTGAGGGCTGGATGGTCAGCAGGAGGGAGCCGGCTGGGGTGCTGACTGGGACATTGGCTTCATAGCTCTCTTGGTCCAACTTAGGGGGTGGCGTCACCCTCTCCACCAGCAGAGTCACCGTGGCTGTGGCTCCAGGGCCTGGGCCTGGCCCCACCAGCTCTGCTACGCTCCGCACAACCACCAGCAGCATGTGACTTGGAGCTGCCTCATAACTGAGGTTCTGGAACCAGTGGGGCCTGGGTCACTGTGTGGGCCAGGGTATGGCACACTTGTATATGCATGTATGGGTGTGTATACCCCTTAACCACTCCTGCCCCTTACCTTGAGGAGTCGCAGTTGGACATGACCAGAATCTGGTTCCCAAGCTAGGCCAAAGGTCCCATCCACATCCCCTGCCTCAATGGCAAAGTCCATGAGGCGGAAGGCAGGCTCAAGGTCAGCATCAGTGGCCACAAGTGTGGCCACCAAAGTTCCAGGCTCTGTGTCCTCGGGGAGGCTTATGGGACCGATCTGGAGATATGTGGAGGGGCCGTGAGTCTCCCATCAGTACCTTCCCAAGGTCTCTTTTTCTCCTCCTGCTTACCTGGGAAGTGGTGAACTCTGGAGCATGGTCATTGATGTCCGTGATCGTGACAGAGACCTCACACGTGCTGCTGAAGCCTGAGGCAGGGGAGGGCATGTTGAGGAGGCCAGGATAGAAACAGAGGGGACAAGGAGCCTGAGTCGTCATCAGGGTCACCATCAGGGCACTTACCACCCTCTGCTCCTCCTAGGTCAACAGCCAGCACTTGAAGCAAGATATTCTGGCCAGCGTGGAGCGGGAGAGCCCCCAGTGTCACACTGCCAGAGATGGAGTCTAGCTTGAAGGCACTCCTCTCTGTCCCCTTCTCAGGCTCAGGGCTCAGCAGCTGGTATACAACGTGAGAATTGGGGGAACCAGGGGCATCCATGTCCTCTGCCAGCAGCTTAGTTACCTTGGTGCCTGCAAAGACAGCACTCACTTGGGTGAGAGCAGGGCCCAGCCTGGAGGCCTTATGTCACCCACTCCTCTTTTGTGCTGGACTGAATCTGAGCTTGTGTGTCTGTGTGTGTGTGTGTGTGTGTGTGTGTGTGTGTGTGTGCGCGCGCGCGCGCGTGCTGTGGAGGGACAGTGAGGCTGGCCCCAACCCAAAGAACAAGATGGGATTGTTCATAAGGACTTGACCCTTCCCCCAGCTCCTGACAAAGACCATAGCCCACCTGGGGGGCTGAACTCAGGGATGCTGATTGGGGTACCACGTGGGGGGCAAACAGGCATGTTGTCATTTTCATCCATCACCACCACCTGCAGCTCCAGAGGTTCTGTGTAGTCCTCACCACGGGTATTCTGAGCCCGCACCTGGAGCAGGTACTATAGTGGGCAATGGGAGGCTTCAAATGAAGGCCAAGGGCAGCTTCAGCCTGGCCTGGGTCTGGGTGGCCAGCTCCAGATCTTCTGGGTGCTCTTTCACTGCCTCAGTGCCTGTGGGGGATGTGACACCCCCAGAAGCCAACCAGACAGTGACCAAGCACCCCTTAGTCTGCCCTCCTGGCTTCCCCCTCACCTCACCTCAGCCCAGGCTTCTCGGTCCAGCTCTCCGGTCACATAGAGTTTCCCCTCTGCATCCACATCAAAGGGTCCAGGGGGCTGGCTCTCCAGGTGATAATGTACATTCCCCCCACTCCAGTGTACCTGGGAGAGGGACGCAGAATGGGGGCACCCCAGGACAAGAAGCAGGAACAGTCTGTGTCAGTCCTTATTGCCCAACTGTTCCCGGATGAGGAGCCTGGGCCCAAATTACTATGTGACCCAAGGCAAGTTGCTATCCTCCTTGGAGTCCAGGTAGGGTCCTTCTGTTTGGAGCACTTGTGGTTGTAGCAGTTCCATGGTGGCCTTGCCATGATCCAAGCCTGGACCCTACCCAAAGTGCCTGAATGACAAGGTTGTTTGATTTTCTGCCCTCTCAGGCTGGGCCTGACCCCAGGGCATTCCTAGAAGAGGCCTGAGACATTCCTGGCCTGGGTGACAATCCCCATGGCAGCAGGAAAGTGGCAGCTGTTGTCCCTGAGGAAGCCTGGGGCAAGTTCAGGAGGTCAGAGCACAGAGCAGTGCCTGTCAGAGAATAGCAGGTGAAGGGCTGTGGGCCTGGTCCCAGGGCCTTGAATGTCCTACTACTTGATGAAAACTGATGCAGACAGTGGAGGGAGGAGCACAGGTAGATGAAGATGAGAAATC
Organism: Pteropus medius; assembly: GCF_902729225.1. Classification (NCBI taxonomy): domain Eukaryota; kingdom Metazoa; phylum Chordata; class Mammalia; order Chiroptera; family Pteropodidae; genus Pteropus; species Pteropus medius. Next base: position 18,306,283 of record NW_024349801.1, read on the forward strand.
AAGCTGGGCCCCAGACCCACCCTCCAAATTCCCATGAGACTCAGGCTCAGCTGTACCATCCATGGGGCTACTTCAGCTGCTGACAGCCACTTACTCACCTGAGCAATATGGTGTGGGTACAGAACTTTGAGATTCTCTGCCAGGTGGACAGGATCTAGGGGCACCCAAGTGCTCTCTACTACAGAGACATCTATGGTGGCTGTGGCCTGGTGGCCTGAGGCCTGGTCACCCATATCCTTGACCTGTACCAACAGCTGGTAGGGTCCCTCCAGGGCCTGGTCTAGGCTCGTGCTCCCTAGAAGGGGCAGGGGGCTCAGATGAGTAGGGTGCTAGGGAGAAGGGGTTCAGAGCATCTTTTTCAACAAAATACTAAACACAAAGCCAAGCATATGGCAGGTGTTCGGGATATTCCCTTGGCCAAGTCATGAGAAGGACATATAACGCTATTGTGAGCATCCAACTGGGACTTGATAGTTTGCAAAGTCACTTTCACATCTATTCACACAATGAATGATTGATGAACTGGTTGAGTGGATCACCAGGATGTGGGGAGGAGTACATGGGTGGACGGGTAGATGAGTAGATGACTGGTTGGATGAATGGATGGTTGACTAGGTGGGTGGATGTGGGTTTGGGAAGCAGTAAAATGGATGGGGATTTGGATGTGTTTGGATGGATGTTTGGATAGACTGACTGCATATGTGGTTGGGTGGTAGATGAGTGAGTGGTTGGTTGGCTGGGTGGGTGTCTAACTGACTTTTCTTTCTATTCTCAGCCCATGGCTCTGGTCTGAAATCCCAGGTCCAGGTCTTTCTTGCTGTCAGTCGAAAGGTCTCCCAGCAATGTCCTAGGCTATAAACCCTCAGATCTCTCCTATCTTTGTTCCTTAGGCCTGGCTTTCCAGAGTGCAGGGCTGAGAGACTCCATCCACAGGCTTTCTTAACTCTCCATGCATTGTCCTACCTCCATGCATGGTTTATACATGGCCTTTTGTCTTGCTACTCTCTCCGCCTAGAATGTTCTTTCCTCTTTTATTTTTCAAGCTCTAACCCATTCTTCTATTACCATCTTCCCCAGCTTTCCCTGACCCTCCCCCACATCACACCCAGCTCAGGCTCACCCTTGAGGCTGAGGGCCAGAGCCCCCAGCTGAGGCTCCAACTGGAACATGTCTGGGGAAGGCTTAGCTGGGGCCTGGTTCAGGATGTGGAATCGAAGATCTGAGTTGGCTGTGCCTGGCTCATCCCTGTCCGAAGCCTCAAGGAAGAGGAAGGGAATGCCTAGTGTGTATGAAGAGGACAAGCTTAAGGATTAGGGAGGGTGGGAGAGTCTGCCATGCCTCCCTATCTCTCCCTGGTCCTTCCTTCCATATCCGCCATTATATCAGGACTCAAGGTGAGCCATGGCTTTTTACCCCACTTTGCAGATGAGCAAACTGAGGCCAGCATGGATGAGACTCACCTGAAGACCTTCAGTGGGGTACAGATGGGACAAAAATGGGAGGCAGCAGCTTGGACTCTGGCTGCCCTGTCCCTATCCTGACTCTCTGGCCATCTTTTTACTTTTTGTTCTCCTGTCAGTGCCCACCTGACCTTGCTGTGAGCTGGCCACCCTTGGCACTCACCAGGCCTGGTGCCTTGGCTCAGCTGAATTCTGTAGATAGCCTGGGAGAAATGGGGCACCTGGTCATTCTCATCCTTCACATGCACAAGCACAGGCTGTGGGCCCCACAAGACACGTCCATCCTCAGTCTCCAGGGTGACCTGCATGGAAAGGTAGTCAGTGCCCTGCCCTGACTTCACTGCTCTCCCCTACACCTGACCCAGCCCTACCTGTAGCTGGTACTCTGCTTGTTCCTCTCGGTCCAGGGGCTTGGTCACCAGCAGGAAGCCAGACTCTTGATCCACAGCAAAGGGGCCCTTAGCTGCCATGCTTAAATTTCCTGACAGCACAATCTGGCCCTCAGCTTCCCCACGGGGCAGAGGCAGCTAGAAACGAGGGATAGACATGAGGGGAGTAGGGGCCAGGCCTGGGGGATGGCCTCTCCACCCAATGGCCCTATTTTATATGTGAGAAAGTTGAGGCTCAGAGGGGGCTAGCACTTGCCTGAGGTCATACAAGTAGTAACAGGACTGAGAGTCAAAGCCAGAGCTCTTTCCCTTGCACCTGATGCCCCCTAATACTCCCCACCCTTCTTCCTAAAGTCTGAAACTCTTCCCCCAATACTTCATTTTTTTTTAACTTAAAGTTCTACTTTCTTAGGGGATTAAAATCTTTCCAGTTATGCACACTATATCGCATATTCTCTGGAGGGCAGAGGTTAAATGTGAGCTGAACAAGAAGAGAAGGAAATGCTGAAGGCAGAGGAAACAGAACTTGGGGAGAGGGCAACCCATCTAACATTCAAGCTCACCTTGGTCAGGTACAAAGGAAAATTTCCACCATAGTTTTCCGGGACTTCCACATATAGCTCTGTGGGCTGGGCCTCAGGGAAAGCCTGTAGGAGGGTTCTCACCTTGTCACCAGGCTCTATCTTCCTGCCATGGCTGCTGGGGACCTGACAGGGAGGGAAATTTCTACCCCTTCCCTGGGCCTGGCCATACCATGGCCTGTTCGCCCTTGGGCCTTTGACTTCATGATCCCACAATAGGCCTATAGCCAGCTCCGATTCCCTCCCCCAACTACTACCATCCATGGTCAGTGTAACTGGTCCAGGTGGAGTGGGGGACAAGGTTGTCAACCCCCAAAGCCAGGACCTAAAGGAAGAGAGCAGGGCCCAGCTCACCTGGGGGAAGTAGAGGCAAAGCAGCCACAGCCAGGCAGGGACCATGGTCAGGACACGCCTGAGGGACATGGCAGTAAGGATCCAGCCCAGATCAGTGGACAGGGGGGTCCCTTCCATCACCCTCCCCTTAGAAAATATTCCTCCCCTCATCCCCACTCAGCCCCAGGCTTTGGCTTCTCCAAGCCCCACAGCATGTAAGTGTCCCTCCTTCTTTGGCTAGACTTCCTCCTATTTAGTCACTGTGAGGCAGGCAGCCTGGCCTCTTATCCCCTGTCCTTCTATGCTGCCCCAGCAACTCTCAGAGGTGCCCCTCCCTCTCCTACCCACTTGGACACTGCCACCACCCATTCCTACCCTTTCCCTTGCTTCAGCTTATTCTAAACGTACAGCCAGAGAGACCTCATGATAGACCGGCCTCTTCCTCCTCCCCTTACAAAGATCTATGGCACCCCATTGCTTGCAGGGTAGCATGTAGCTGCTCTACCAGGCCCACTCACCAAGGCCCCCGGCTGCAGTCACCCTGCTGCTTCTTGGTTCTTGTCCCCACAAAGATCATCATGGGAGTTTCACCTTTAGATCTTTGTCTCCTTCCCACCTTAGCCTCCCCAGTTCGCGGATCTCAAAGTGGTAATTTCCCAGCAGCCCTGAAAATCACAAAAGTTTGAAGTTAGAAAGACACTGATGACTCTGAGGGTCACTTCCTGTCGTTCCCTCATGTTGCAAGCAAGTCCTAAAGGACAGGGCCTGACCAAGGTCGCAGAAGATTAACCGCAGGCACATTTCTCCTGGAACAGAGGATTCTCGGTTCAGGGTCTCCAGGACTGTTCTTCCTTCCACTGCCATCCTGCAGATTCAGAGTCCCCTCAGGGCAGGGGACCTGCCCTCATCTTGGCATTTTCCAGCACTCAGCATGGAGCTGGGCACACAGAACACGGACAACCACTCCAATCTTCCCTGGACAACTGGAGGACAGGGCAGTGTTTCTCTTTCCCCAAGACACACCCCACCTCAGCCCTGCCCATCCCCCACCCCCAACTCCCAGGTCCTCACCTGCTGGTACCTAAGACTGGCTCCCTTGGTCCAGCAGCTAGGCAAAAGAGCTCTTTCTCCAAGGAGCACTGGCCAGGCCGGGTAGGGCGGGGTGGAGTACAGCAGGGCAGGCACTTGAGCAGGTAGGCGGTCTAGCCACTCTAGCTCAGGAGTAGAAAACACCACTGGGCCCACTGCAGCAGGCCTGGTCTGCCCAGCCCCCCAAGTTACTCATTAACTTTGGAAAGCTGGGGGCTGCCTAGCATCCATGACTGCCAGCCCCGGGAGGTGTGGCGATCTTAGGCCTGGCACTCCTCCTGCCCCTGCACAGCTCAGTGAGCACTTCTTAGTCTTCTGGGCTTAGACGCTGTGTCTTCGGTTCCGAATCCTCAGATTCAACCAACCATGGATTGAAAATATTTGAAAAAGAAATTGTTACATTATTGCTGGTGTGTCCTATATAATGAGGCTTATAATGTTTGAGTCTGTACTGAACATGTACATACTTTTTTCCTTGCCATTACTCCTGAAACAATACTGTATAACAACTATTTACATAGCACTTACATTGTATTAGGTATTGTAAGATGATTGAAGTTTTAGATATTATAAGATATTTGCAAGATTTATTAAGTATTATAGAGATGATTTAAAGTATACAGAAGGATTGCATAGGTTATATGCGAATACTACACCATTTTATATAAAGGACTTGAACATCCGCAGATTTTCGTGGTATTTGTGGTATTCGTGGGGGTCCTGGGACCAATACTCTGTGGATACAGAGGGATGACTGTACTTTTTCTGTGGCTCTAGACTCGATCCCACTTGTGCCCCATGCACTAGCACTGCAGCTCCACCTTGGCCTACTCTGTTCTTTTCGTCTGGAATGCCCTTCCCACCCCTTCATCTGTCTGTTGAGCACCCGCTCCGGCGTTTGTACTCAGCTCACATGGCCCCTTCTCCAGGAAACCTTCCCTGGGTTCTCAGGCCTGTTCACGTTCTCTGGGAATACCCCTCCACCCCATGCCATGTGCTACCTCTATCAGTGCAGAAAGGACACTAGATTTTCATTGTCTGTCTCTTCCATCAGACTGGGAGCCCCTCCAGGGCAGCACTCAGGAACCAGCAATGACCTGGCCCTTGCCTGGCCTCAGCAGCTCCAAGCTGGCTTGTGGAACTAAGACAAGGAGCTGGGGGTTACACATGCAGTAGAGATGAGCAGTGCACAACCTCAACTGGGTATTCAGAGCTTCAGACCACCCACCAAGGAATTAGTGGGTGGGGGACAGTGGCCTGTGAGATCCCCTAAGTCTTCCTAAGTGCTCATACTAGCCCCTGGACATTGACAGGGCTGAGACAATGGACCGTCTAGTGCCTCTGAGGAGGAAAGAGAAGATTGAGCCAGCTCAGGTGACCTTGAGGGAATTGCAGGGCTGACCAGGGGCCCTTCTCCCAGTGAGGGCAGCCAAGCAGAACCAAGAGAAGCTTCCGGGGCCTGGGAGTCCAGGACGAGGGGGGAGAGTGGGAAGGGTCACAAGGTCTCTAATCTCTCCTTGTCCTCAGAGCTTCCCATGGTTTCCCCTGAGTCCTTCCTACTGCCTATCTGGTTAGTTTCTCTCAAGCTGGAGGCTGAGTCAGGACCCCTCAGCTGCCCTCAGCCTTGTCTCTCACAAGCTAAATGCCTGCCACAGGGTCATTCAGGCACCTCAGGCACCCTAGCCTAGAGCAGTGCAGTGTGAGAATGTTGAGAGGTCTCACATATGTTAAGCTCCTACTGTGTGCCTGGACTGATGTAAGCACACACTTTCATTATTCCACTCACTCCATTCTGAAGGAGACATCATCCCCATGTCATACATTGGGGCACAGGGAGGTTGAGCGGCTTGCCGAGGGTCACATAGCCAATAAGTAGCAGCCCAGGAGGGTCTGGATTCTTCTTCAGGCCTCAGTACCTTCACTGCTTTAAAAACTATGCCTCGAAGTGCATTGAGGGGTGGGAGTGGAGAGCAGCAGCGGCTTTGAGCAGTTACCATTGCCCTGGGGGCATGCGGGTTGGTCACAGAGGTCACATAAACTGAGGAGCAGCCCTTAAATCTCTTGCCATTGTACAACTGCTATCAAGGTTCTTACCAGGTTGCAAAGACTCCCAGTGGGATGAATAAATTTAACTAATGAAGAAATGTATGGACCCTGGCCTGGGACCTTCTCAGAAACTGTGCCCGGCCTTGCCCCAGGCTACCTCCAGGCTCTGGAGACAGGGGAGACTGGCATAGCTGTCTACCAGTCCCTACTCAGCCACTTCTACCCAAGTGACCTCAGGCAAGTGCTTCAGTTCTCCATCTGCCATTGCTGAATAGGGATGCTCCTTCCTGAAACGATGTAAGTAAAGTCCCAGCAGGAAGCCTGCCTGCTCCCTGCAGCTCCCCAACCAAGGAAAGACAGAGTCAACAGCCCTAACCTACCAGGAAATAGTCTTTATTACAAAAATCTGCATGTAAACAAATAGCCACTGCATTGAACAGCCTCCCTCCAGAGCATGCAAACCCAGGTATAGAGAAAGGTAGAGTCCTCTTCCCACACACAGCCCCGCCTCATGGGCTGGGCTTAGGCTGCTGCCTGGGATGCATATGGCCCCGCACATTCACCTCCGTGTGCTCATCCCTTGATGGCCACTGGGAGCCATCTCCCTGGGCAGCACTGTCTGTCCATGACCATGAGGTGGCGGATGCCCAGAGTCTGAGCCAGCCCTGAGGCACCTAAGGCAGTTGGCTAGGCCAGCCCACCAATCTGCCCATCTGTCTGCACCACGCAGTGAGTGCCCGAGGGGCCTAGAGCACTGAGAGGTCGTGGCAGGACTTGGATTTGGCTCGGAAGGCCATCTTGCGGCTGTTACGTGCTACAATGCGGCCCAGGAAGCGCTTCGCCTTCTTGCCAAGGCTCTCTCGCCGCCGGGTACCTGCTTGCCGACGTGCATTGGCCTCTTTGCTGTCCCTGCGCAGACGTATCTGGCGTACAACGCCCTCGAACAGTGCCTGGACATTGTGGTGCAGCGCAGCTGATGTCTCAATAAACTTGCAATCGAAGACCACAGCACAGGCCCGGCCCTCTGGTATATATGGAGACAGGCACACACCAGTAAGCAAAGGGTGGGTAGGTGAGGAGCCCACTCAAACCCTGGCTACCCCATGACAGCTACCACTCATGAATCTGGGTAGGGATCGCGGACCCCTGCGTCCTCCCCAGAAACAAAGACCCCAGCTCCGGTATAGAGGGTCCTGGGCGTTGCTGGGTCACCTAACTGGCAGAGTGTGCTTAAGGAGCTCACAAAGTCCAGCAAAAGGAGACTCATTTACTGTAATAATTTGAAATCTGGTATGTAAATGGAAGAGCTGCAGTAGTCAACACAAGACAATGAGAACTCTGACAGTTTAGTGTTCTATGGTTTGATGTTACATCATGAAGAATGATCAGTGGGATGGAGGGAGTGGAACATCATCAAGTCACAGCTAGGTTCCTGTAAGGGGCTCAGTTTGGGGGCCACAGAGAAGGATGCTGAGCCAAAGAGGGGAGGGGCCTCCCCAGGGGCAAGCCTACTTCGAGACTGGCCCAGGCCTGGGATCCTTGCTTTGACCTCATGACCTGTTTCCCTGCACTCTCCTCACCCCTCACCTGTTAGGCCAGAGATGAAGGGGACAGGAGAGAAGGGCCCTGTGGTGACCCAGCAGCCTCCACCTCCCCTAGAGAATTTGTTCCTCTTCCCAGCACTCTCAGGTTTTCGGGAGCCCTGAGGAAGGACAGCAGTTCTCCCTTTCCTCCCCCACAAGTTTTCTTCTTGAACATTCTTAGCCACTGATGATCCCCAGGGACTCAAGCTGAGTCAAGACTGAGTGGACCACAGCCCAGTCAGGATCTCCCTCCCTTTCCAACCCACTCCCTGCTCACCATCCAAGGAGACCTCACGAGAGCGCACCAGATCGCTCTTGTTGCCCACTAGGATGATGGGCACATCGTCTGTCTGCCGCGCCCTCCGTAGCTGTACCCGCAGCTCTGAGGCCTTCTCGAAGCTGCCTTTGTCTGTCACTGAGTACACGATGACGTATGCATCCCCCATGGCCATGCAGTGTCCAGGTAGCCAGTGGCCCCCATCCTAAAGAACACACACACGCATCTACCCAATAGTCCTCGTGCCCCAGCTATAAGGCTGTCACTCCCAGCATGCACCTACCCCCAGCTCACCCCTCTCATCCCCACCCTGGGTCTCAGCCTGCATCTTACCTGCTCCCAGATGTCGTAGACCATGAGCGATGCCTCTTCTCCATCCACCATGATGGAGCGATCATACGTGTGTCCTAAACCAGTAGTCAGGTTACCTGCTGCCTGCCAAAAGCCCTCCCATGTGCCAGGTTTTCTGTTCTGACCATACTCCCCAACTCCTCCCCAGAACCCCTCAACCTTCCCCTTTACTTATGACTACTATGTGGTGACAGAAGTATTGGGGCTGGGAAATGGGGGTGTGGAGGGCATGCTGTGCCTGACCTCCACCTAGACACCCCTTCCTCAAGCTAGCAAAGTCCTGGGTGGCCGCTACTGGGCTCCCTGCCCTTCTGTTGCCTGGGCCTCAGGGTGGTTCTGACGACAGCGGCCTGAATTAGAATAGTAGCAGTCACATTCCCTAGATCACCTAGGGTGCCTCTCCTAGAAACTCACTCTGGCTGTGTTCCTGCCAGTCTTGCCAGGGAGGGATGTCCTGTACCCATCCTACAGAGTAATCATATGTATGCCCTAGGCCTTCTACTAAGTATTTCTTCCCCCACCAAAGCTGGGAGTCCCTTCTCCCTTAGTCTCCCCATTTGTAAAATGGGTAGGTAAAGGCATGATTCTGAAATTGACTTCAGAATCTCTTGGTATTTGCCGTTTTTAATTCAGGTCCCCAGTCCTGTATCCCCAAGTCCTAACCTTGGGTTCTCCCCTCCCTTGCATAGCCCCAGCCCCTCACCTGCAGCCTCTGCTTCCGGCCCGTCCTCTACACCACCGAAGATGCGGGCCAGAGCGCTCTTGCCCACGCCAGGTGCTCCCAGCAGCAGCACCTTGTAAACGCTCTCGTCTGAGTCGCTGTCCCCTGAGCTGAGCGAGTCGGAGGAGCTCTCAGGCCAGTCCAGCCTCGGCCCCTGGGCCGCGGTTCCCGCCTCGGCCGTTGCCAGAGCGCCGGGAGCCAGCGCCGCCTGCAGGTCGCGTTCGTCCACCGGCATGCTCCGGCGGTGCAACGGAGGGGCAGGGCCCCAGGGTGTGCTGCCCCGACGGCGCTCGCGCTCCCGGCCCGCGCCGCAGCTCCCACCCGCTCCGCTGCCGCCTCCATTCAGAGTCATCTTGTCCGACGCCGTCTGAGGAAGAATTGGGATGGCCGCGTAAGCCGCAGTGGAGATAGAGTAGGAGGCTGGACCCCAGGCGCGTCTGCCCCACCCGGGGTCAGGGAAAATGCTCGAGACCGACGACCTGTCGTGGTCCCATCCCAGTCGTGATGGTCCTTGCGCCCTGACTTGTGACCCATCCTTCTGACAGTCGATCCGTAACCCAGGTGATGAGACCACCCCGGTCCCTCTCCGCCAGCACACTCACCCACTCGCACACGGACACGGTCAGGACTAGGTCCCAGACTCGGATCGCAGACCCAGGCTTGAACACTCAATGTTGTCACAGCCGCTGCCTTCTTTGTCCGTACTGGGTTCGGGCTCCGAGTCGCCTATTTAAGCCTCTGTCCACCCCCCGCCCCCGCCCCCGCCCCCGCGCTCCCCGGGTCTACGCAGAGGCCGGGGCTGACGTGTCAGTCCCCTTTCCCCCAGGGGGATCCCCCACCCTCCTCCTAAACCCTCACACCCACCGAGACCCCGCCCCATCCGCCAGGGAGGGGCAGAGGCAGACTCCGCGGACAAAGAAAGCTAGGGTCTGGAGGCACCCGGGTATTGTGTGTGTGTGTGTGTGTGTGTGTGTGTGTGTGTGTGAGTGGCGCCAGGGAAGGAGGGGGAAGGAAGGAGAATATGTGAATGGTGCTGATGAGGTGGTGAGGATGGAAGCTGCCATCATGGATGGGGTCAAGGATCAACCTAGTGGGCCAGCTCCCCTCTGGGGAAGAATTAGATCTGGCCCTTTAAAAGTGAATTCTCCCTTTCCTCTAGCCCAGTCCTGGCCTGTTGCCCAAGCAAGCAGAACAGTTGTGGGCTGGACAGACTTCACCCTTCTGTGCCCATTGACACCCACTCCCCACAGGCCCATATCTGAGCTAGAATTTAGAGGTCTTAAATCCAGCATCTAGTCTCAACACTAAGTTCTTCCCACTCCCCTGGGGAGTTGAAGATTCTACCTGATGAGCCTACCCCTCTGGGTGAGGGTTAAGTGTTATCTCATGAGCTTCTGGGGGCCCTTGGAGAGCTATTTGGGAGAGGAACAAGGTAGGGAGGCCCTCTGGCAGTGTGCTGCAGGTAGAGGTGCAAGCTTGAATCCTGGGGAGAGAACACAGGTCCAGAGAAGGGAAAGGATGAACTCAGCACCACCTCATCCACCCCCACCCCAGCACCCTCCAGACAGCTGCCAGCAACTCTGCTAAAAATACCTGGCCCTGGCCTTGGCGCTGGTCATTTGGCTCCTGGGCTGGATGTTGCCCAAAGTGGGGGAAATCCTGGCAAGCAGGTGTCAGATGCCAGCTGGAGCAGATGGGGGTGAAACTGGACCATGAACTGAATCAGGGCTGGTTCCAGGCACTTTAAGAGCCTTCACTATCTCCCTAGTTCCCTCTAGCTCCAGACTGAGCCTGCTGTTCAGGGCACATGCAGGTCCTGGAGGTTTAGACTCCCAGCCAGGAGGGGCATAGATACAGGGTGGGGGCGTGTAGCTCTTACACAACTTGTTGCCGCCACTGCCCAGAGCTCACCCCCTCTTCAGACCTAGGGCAGGCACCAGAGCACAGAGGGGAGATTTGATGAGGAGGCTTGGTTTCTAGTCCTGGCTCTGCCTCCAGGTTTCTGGGTTTTGCAGGCATTTTAGCCTGAGGTTACCCATATATAAATTGGGCATGACCAATTCCTCCTTGCTCATTTCTGGGGTGAGGATGAGAAGCAGGCAGGATAGGAGGCACTTTGTGACAAGGACCTGTATCAGACTCTGACGCTGGTTGTGACGAGTATGGCAGGGGTTTAGGGGCACCCATTCAGAGCTCAGGTGACATCACAGCCCTGGTGGGCTGCTGTAGGTTGTCATGGAGACCTGGTAGGGCTCTCTGGCTGCTGTGTCAGTTTCCTTGGCAACATCTGAGAGAACCTTGAAGTAAGGAGGGCCTGGCTAGGTATTAGGGGGTTCATGCAGGCTCTTCTTTTTCTTGAAGTCCCCAAAGTAGGCAAGGGCCAGAATGAGGGGTGACCTATTGATTTGTGTCCTTCATGTGGTCTTGCAGAGTCTTGGAAACCTGGACAACCCCATGTGAGCTCTAGCTTCCTGGACTAGGTCCAGTGGGAAGAGGAAATCATGAGTTGAGCTTCACATCAGAGGGTGCAAGTGTCAAGAGCCAGCAAACCACATCCAATCAGGATACTGGCTGGGCTGCTTATGGCCCCTCCTACCCACCTGATACATGACCCTGCCATTGAAAAGAGGCCCTGGATATCCAGCAGAGGGTGGGTATGGGTGGGGGTGGGTACCTGTGGCCCTTCCCAGCAGGGAGCCATGCAAAGAATTAGGACTGGGTTTCCCCTCTGGTAATCTGAGTTCTTGACCTCATCAGTATTTCTTCATTGCCATGGGAACTGCATCCACATTGGGCCACTCAGGCCCTAGGCATTCCCCAACAGGCCAAACACACCACAAGCCTAGGTATGGCCAGAGGATCCAGGAACCAAGACCAGGACATGACCTTGAGACATCCCCACTCCCACCTCCTGGTCCTCCCAGCTCTTTAGATAGCCCAGCCTTCAAATCCCAGCTCTGCTCCTTGCTAGTTGTTTCACCTCTCTCCATTTATCCTGGCTAAACCTCAGTTTCCTCTTGTATAGAACAGGGATAATGTCTTCATGGGGGTCATTATAAGATATAAACATGAAAGGCAGGTGTAAAGTGGTTGGCACATGTTTGGCAAAAGTTTTATCTCGATAAAACTTTTATTATTGTGCTTCGTTGGACAAGGCAGGTTGAGTGAACCCATGGGCCCTACCCTGTTGCTTCTTTCCTACTTCTGCTCCATTCTTTCCAGAACAGTGGTCTGCCTAGGAGAGGGACCGATGCAGATACCTCTTCTCTTTCTCCCATACTCATTTCTCTCTGTGGGACCCCACACCCTTTCCCCTCCCTCAGGTAGCAAGATATTGCAAAGGGAACTTAGCTGGGTTTCAGGACCTCCGGTTCTCCTCACACAATAGCCTCCATACCCCAGTTCTTCTGTTCTAAGGCTCAAATCATTCATTCATTCCACTGACCTCTACTAAGTACCTATCATGTGCCAGGCTCTTGTGCTATGGGCATGATGAGGAGCAAAAATCGACATGGCTAGGCATGTTCATACATGTCATCTAGTCCCTGGGTCAATCTATCTTAGCTATGATTTGTTGTTCCCATTTTGTAGACATGGTAACCGAGGCCTGAGAAGTCACAGGCCAAAAACAAGAGAGCCAGACACACCTGGTGGAAGACTTAAGGGACCTAAAATTGCACAAATACCACCCCCTCCCCACCCCCGGCCTTTTACCTCTGTCCTCAGACAGCAGCTGAGTTCCAGAAAGTTCCCTGGGCACTAGCCCAGGATTCACAGTTGGCGTCCCTGCAGGCGGCCAGGGGCCTGGCACAGATGAGTCAAGACTGACAGGGGACTATCTGATATGCTAGCTGTGACATAAGTGGCTTGATGTCCCTCGCCCACCATGACCTGGCTGCCAGGAGGGCCAGCTGAATGACTCAGTGTCATCTGCCTCCCCCATGACCTCCCACCCCAAGCTGAACAGACACCACAGACACCTTACACAGACTGGGCTGTCAGTGCAAAGGTACACACATGGTGAAGCCTACAGTCTGGCCTTGGTGGCTGGGAAGGCTCCCTGGGGCCTGAAGGGCCCTGGTTGGTCACCCTGCCTCTCTGGAGCACTGAGCTTTTTCATCTGTGGAAATGAGGGGTATAACACCTGGAAGATCACCTAAAAAATGGGCCCATTTAAAATCTCCACAGAACAGTCCCAAGCAACTGTCACAACTATCCCCACATCACACATGAAGAAACTGGGTGACATGATGATGGCTTCACTTCTCTGATCTTGGGCAGCCAGATCTTGGTCACTAGGTGGTCAAGCCACTCTCTCCTGGAATTTGGGGGGAAGGGGTGGGCATAGGCCCTTCTATCCAGGCAACAGCGCCCCCTGCCAGCTGAGCAGTACCTGCTAAACTGCTCAGGTTCCTCTACTCAGTAGCTGGAGGTCTTAAGAAATAAATTACTTATTCCAGAAGATCATTTCTTCACCTGCAAAATAGGGATAATAGTAACTGCCAAACAGAGCTGGATCAAGAATTCCCCAACTACATAGTATATGTAAAGCCTTCTGCCACTCCTAGGACAGGCTCATGTTGTCAGTGGCACTCAAGAACAGATTTGCCAAGTGCCAGGCTCCCTGCTGAGGCCTAGCCCAGCAACAGTTGAGCCTCGGCAGGAATGAAAGAAGCAGGGCAAGGCTTCTTAATATCCTCATTTATCCTCAGAGAAAGAGAGACAGGAAATCATAATATGGCTAACTGGCTGATCTGAGGTCTAAGCCCCAGGGTCTGCTCTTGTAACCAACTGTGCTCTGGTCACAGAGCTGAGGGAGCCAGAGGCCCCAAACCTGAGCACCTGGGGTGACACATACCCCCGGTGTGCTTGTGGAGAGGGTGCTTCAGGTTCCTTTCAATGGAGAAATCTATTGTCACTGCCCTGACCAAGGAACCAGACTAAGCACCATCAATGGTGGGTCATGATGACATCACCTACCCACTGGTGGATGCTAAAGGATACATACAACACTCTTGGGCAAGGTTCTCTTTAATAAACTCATATCTGAACTCAATCAACTTCTAGTTTACAGACAATATAGCAAAGAAACAGATCAGACTGAGGGGCTTCTAAAGGACAACTCGAACTTTTCAAAAAAGTGTGTCAAGAAAGATAAAAAGGTGGGGGGTGGGGAGACAGTTCTAGAAGAGGCTAAAGAGAGATAATAACCAAATGTAATACACGAACCTTGATGGAAGCCTGATTAAAAAACAACTATGAATGACATTTTGGGGGAAGTCATAGAGGACTCAATATTTGATGGTATTAGGGAATTGTTCTTTTTTTGGCTAGATAACACTACTGTGGTTATCTTGAAACACAGGATAAAGTATTTAGGAGTGAAAGGTCATGTGTCTACAGCTTACTCTCAAATATATTTATATTACACAAACATAAATAAAGCCAATGTTACAACATATTAACAACTGTTGAATCTAGGTGGTGAGTATAGGTGAATCTAGGTGTGTTCATTACACTACTCTTTAATGTTTTGGTATACTTGCAACTTTTCTTAATCAAATCATTGGGAGAAATTTTTTAAATGAACTGCACCTCATTGACCGAGTCTGTATAGGCACTCACTACCGCCCCCTAAACCCAGAGTGACCTCTACCAAGATGAAAGACTCTAAGGCACGCTTGAGAAATGAATATAAATTAAGGGTTTATTACAAAATGCAAAATGTTTCTCATTGTCAGTGATTCCAGAAAACAAGGCCATGAGCCATGGGTGGGGCTGGGGGCAAAGAGCCAGGGCTCAGGAGCGGGCCGAAAGGCACTGGTTCACAACCTCCAGCAGATGAGTGTTCTCCAGAGCGGCTGCCACCCGCTCCTTATCTGCAAGCTGCTTGTTCACTGGGTGGAAAAGAGGGAGTGGTGAAATATATGCATACTCCCACCAACAAACTCCCCTGCCTCCTTCTCCATCACTTCCTTCCCAGGACCACGAACCTTGATCAGGCTACCCCAACCACCTGAGCCCACACTCTCTCAGCTTCTGGGACCCCTCCCACCTGGCTGTTCATTTCTGCCTCCTATATTATAAAGCCTGATAAACCCTGGTGCTGTGTAGTTAGGAGAGGGAGAGGATGGGAATGGGGGAATACAGTAAGCACAGGAGACTCAAGTCAGTCTAGCTTCAGTCTAGGCTGCTACCTCCACTAAGGAGTCACCCACCCAGCATCCCATCTTGCCCCATAAACCACCATGGCAAGCGGGGGAAGCCTCAAGGCCAATGCCTCAACACCAGCTCACACTTACCTGCATGCTCTGAGGCGTGGGTCCCTGGTGTAATGTGCACATCCATCTGGGAGGGAGAGAGGACGAGCCTGTCTACCCTCTTCACTCTCCCCCACTCACCACTTCCAGCTGATGCTTCTTCCTAATCATGCCTCTGGTCTCTGGCCCTTCTAATACACCCCAAACCCATCCATAGTCACTCCATCTCTACCCAAAGGACTGGCCAACTGCTGTTGAAGGCCTGTCTGTGCCCCATCCCTGTTCCAAACCTATTTACAGTGCCCTACTGCCATTCTTGCCACACTCACCACTCTTCTGCACTTGCAGCTCAGGTCTTTATTCTTGTTGTCCCATTCAATTGGAAAGCCTCCTCCCAGTTTCATCTCTGCTAGCTGGGATCCTTCTAGGTCTCACTCTGACGTTCATGTTCATGCTCTCATGAACTCCTCAGTAGAAGATGCTTACCCCTGTCTCGTCCCCAGGGCTCAGTTCCAACTTACCTTGAAACGCTGGGGAAGGGATCGCAAAAGCTTGACTTTGATGGACAGACCAATAAGGGTGGCCATGCTGCAGTGAGGAATGGTGGGTGTGAAGGCCACAGCCACTGTGCTCTCAGGGTCGCTCACCTGGTTGGGAGGGAGGGTGGGCAATGTAAGGAGTCATGCGCCTTTCAGCCCAGAGACCCTCTTAATTTTTTGCACCAGGCAAGTCGTCTAACCTCTATGGACCTCAGTTTCCTCATCCATAAAATGGGCACACCAATCCCCTCTTCCAAAAGATCCCCTGAAGAGTCCCTGAGCTGAGAGAGCACCAGCCCCTTAGGGCACGGCTGAGCTTTTCTGATTCTCTCAAACAAGTTGCTCCCCTGGGACTCTGGAGTGACTCACCTGAACCCGGACTTGCTCTACTACGTTCAATTCTTCTAGCGTCAGTGGATGCTCCGGGTCATTGATGGAGCGAATCAGATGTGGCAAGTAAAGGAAAGAGGACTTTGCGCCTTTGCCCAATCAGAGCCCTCCTCCGGGGATGCCTGGCCCTGATACAGCTCCAACAACTATTGGACATCACTTCATTGCCCCCCTCCCGGCTCAAGAACCAGCCCGCGCCCGTCAGCAGCGGATATCGAAGATCTCGCGCGCATCGATGCTGTCTGGAACCTGCTCGTCCTCCTCGCCCTCTGTCACCGGCCGCTCCCCAGAGCGCTCGTAGATGAGAGGGTTAGCGTTTTCCAGGAGGCCGCCCCCCACCCCGACGCCGCCGCCGCCCACCATCGCGGAACCTCTACGGACCTCAGTCGGCGTGCACTTCCGCTATTAACGGCGCACTTCCGGGGAACTGGAAGGGGGCGTGGCTGGGCAACGGAGTCGTGTGAGGGACACGCAGTGCTTCCAGCAGTCGGCCTAGGTTTTGTATGGCGCGTTGGTCTCTGCGCGCTCTCTACGCCGACCCGGGAAGACGCGACCTTTCCACCAAAGGCGGCGATGGGCGGTGCTAACCCGTAGCGTGCTGGACGGCGGAGGCCAAGGCCGGTTCTCGGGGGCACTGAAGACCCTCCTGAGACTGAGCCAGGTGTATCTTCAGGCACCACTTGCTTGGAAGTCGGCCCCTTAGGCTGAGCAGGCACTCCTGCACCGAGTTGCCTCTATTCTGGCATGGTTCGGTGCCTTGCTGGGTCCCAATAGTTCAGACCAGAAGGCGTTCTTTAAATGTTTGTCAGCGAATAAATGACCGTGAACTCGATATTGGCGGGAAGTGGCGAGAGGGAAAGCCACGGGGTGGGATTGGGAGTGTCTTTAAGGTAAGCGCCACAGTCACCTGTGCATTTCAGAAGGCAGGCTACGGCCGAGTAGGGGGGGACCCTCGGAGGCCCTCAGATTAGGGACAGACAATAAGCGGATGAGGAACCTTGAAGGCAGACCCAGAAAACATCCCTGAAAGCTAGGAGGAACTTTCAGGATGAAGAGCAGTCACACCTCCTTGCCTTTCTTCACGTGGTTCCCTTCACTCTGAACGAAGGTTGTTCCCATTTCTCTATCAATGGGAATCTTGATGATGCACCTCTTTATGGAAGCTCTCCTGGGTTCCTTATTTCTTCCCTTCTCTTCCCTTTTCCCGGCTTATTGCTCCTTCTCTCATACCCAAAATACCCTTGTCAGGCCCGTGACTATAAGGATAGTGAACTCAAGTTTGAGGAAAGGGTTCTTGGTATTGCAGAGGGGCTTGCAGAAGCCTCGCGGCCCCTTCCCAAATGGCCTAAGGGGGCTCAGGCAGAGAAGAAGTAGCGGCGCCAGTGCCTACCTGACACTGGCCTTTGCCTGCTCAGTGCCCCTCTCCTGCCAAACACACCTGTCTCCCGCGCGCCCCGCCTTCTCGCTGCCCAGTCCAAACTCCCGATCTGAGAAAAGTACTCACTAATCAGCGGCTGTACGGGCCCCTGGGCAGTCTCTCGGTGAAAAGCAGTATGCCCTCTGTGAGCCGACCATGAAGCTGGACAGACTTCGCACAGGGTGGAGTACCGTGGCCAGTGGACTCCTGCTTCTCTTCGTTCGGGATCAGGGTGAGGCTCCCGCGGGTATGGCAGGTACCGGGGTCTGACTTGCCAAAGTCTGCAGAGACAGGAACTGAGGCTGCCAGAAGAGAGGCGCCAGGAAGGAGAGAGCCGGTGGAGAACTACAGCGTAGGAACCTTGAGCCCGGATGTTGGCCCTCTGAGGCTCAGAGAGGGTTGTCGGAGGACACACAACCTCGAGGGGCGAGGTTTCTGAATAGCGCTTTGCGACATGTACCTCCTAATGTTTGTGGTGGAGATGGTGCTGCCTGTGTGTAATAATAATATTTCCCCCCTCCTATCCTGCTCAGGGTGTTGTGCCTTTGGCCAGAGGGGTGCACTGGCACCCACTTAGTGCCCCTCCAAAGGAGCCCCAGGCAAGGTTACTGGCCCTCTGGGAATCAGACTCTAGAAGCCCCTGCCCTCTCCAAGCCTATTGGAGAAGCTTCTGTGTCCTCTTTACCCCATGCACCTGCCCACGAGAGAGGGCATGTCTTGGCCTCCAGATCAAAGGTGATCTGGCTTTGTGCTAGCTCTGGGTTATGCGGATTCCATGCCTAGGGTGTTTGCAGCTCCTGCACCCCATCTTGTGGGGCATAGTCCTGTTACTATCCTTCCCCTTCCCAGTCGAATCTGCCCCAGAAGCATTCACACTCATCCCTCCCCCATGGCCCACCCTGGAGGGCTTCCGTCCTTACTGGCCAGCTGACCAATATCTCTGAATTCACCAGGACCTTCCAGCACAACTATCTGCTAAGCCTCACTGATGCCTCGCTTTAAAAATGTTAATATTTTGGATTGGACCCATGTTCAGAAAGAAAGAAATGACAAAACCATCTGAGGGCACAGGTGATAGGTCTGGCTCCCTACTGTCCTACCAGTCCTTGCTCCTTCACAGTGACCATCAAGGTTCCCAGGGCCTTCCACACATTGTCTAGGACTTTGCCCAAGAATGGATGTGTACATGCATCCTTGGTTTTCACCTAAATAGTCAAAATTCCCTCCCTTTGTGGCACTCTGCTTTTCTATTTCCCTACACAGGGTGACCTCTCCACATGGTAAAGCTTCTGCATACTGTTTAATGGAAGGGCTTCTCTTCAAAGAATTACCCTTGATGTAACTGGCTCCTGATCAGAGACATTTCAGCAGGTTTATCCTTTGCTATAAAAAACATCATTCATTAGAGATTGGTGGCGGCAGTGAGCTACATGGACAGACATCACATCTGCAAGGAACTGTGTATAAACAGCATGTTACTCAGGAGAGGAGTTGCCCTTTTGACTCGGAAAGGCATTGCTCAATTGCCCTCTTACTGTGACCTTACCCAAACCAGGTGGCATCAATCATGCTGACCCATGTCTGATAAGTATAGGGTAGTATATAACTCCCTGAGGATATTTCTTTTCATTTTTTACTTTTTATTATGAAACCAGGCTCAGATCCTCCAAATTCTGCAGAGGCAGAACCTGAGCCTGCAGGAGAGAAGACACCAAAGAGGTGGGAGTCAGTAGAGATAACAACACTGAGAAACCCAGGGGGCCTGACTAGCTGCCTCCCTGGACCGTGAGGCACAGAGAGGGTCGGTGCTGCCCAAGGCCACACAGCACTGAGGGGCTCCCTGTATGAGGTAGAGTATAACATAACAAACCCAATTCACCAATAATCTACCTTCAACAATGATCAAAAACCTAGGTTTGTCTGGACTACCACCTCTCTCATGCACTATTATTTGAAAAAAATTCTGAACATATCATCTGTAATTTTTTATCATGTCCTACTAAAAACAGGTCTGTGTACATATATATACACATATACATAAAATCAAATATCTAGTCAAATGTTCTTATTATCTATAAATGATATTTATAAGGTTTTTTAAAAATTGGTGTTCGAATAAGGCCCACACTTTGAAAACTGGTAGATGTGGTTCTTTTTTTAATAACAGCTTTGAGATATAATTCACATAGCTTACCATTCACCCATTTAAAATACATAATTCAATTGTTTTTAGTATATTCACAGAGTTCACTACATCAATTCCCCTTTTCCCTCCAACATGTGGTCCTTTGTAACTAGCTTCTTTCACTAAAAGAAGGTTCATCTATGTTGTAGCATATTCAGTACTTCTTTTTATTGCTGAACAATATTCCATTGTAAGGATATGATACATTTTATTGATCCCTTTATTAATCAATGGACATTTAGATTATTTTCACTTTCAGCTGTTATAAATAATTGTGCTGTGAACATTCATGTACAAGTTTTTGTGTGGACATACATTTTCAGTCCTCTTGGGTTTATACCTTGGAGTGGAAGTGCTGCGTCATATGATAACTCTGTGTTTAACCATTTCAAGAAGTGCCAGACTATTTTCCAGAGCATCTGCACTGTTCTACCTTCTCACCAACAATGTATGAAGGTTCCAGTTTTTCAACATCCTTACCAATATATGTTATTATTTATCTTTTTGATGTGCTTCATGAGTCTCTTCCAATCATCAGATTTCTTCTCTGCGTCTCTTTCATTTGCCTTGTAATTTTGTTGTGTTGAAGAAATCAGTTTATTTGTTCTGGAGAGGATCCCAGAGTTTGGGTTTGCCAACTACATCCCAGTGGTGTTTTTTAACTGTTTCTCTGTCCCCTGTATGCCTGTAAACTTGTATTTATATTCTAGAAGCTTGATCAGATTCAAGTTTTAGGTTTTTCTTCGTTTTGTTTGGGGGCAAGACCGTTACATATGTGATGTTGTGGACTTTCAATAGAAAAAATACGACTGTCTTGCTTTTTGTGACAAAATAAGTAGTTGACATAACAAATTTCAATGTGCATTTCTCTTAGTATGAGTGAGGTGACTATCTCTTCATCTATGTAAGAGCCATTTATTTATAGTCCTTATTCTAATGAACATAATCCTCCACTATTTCATATTCTTTCACTAAATATGCACACCTGGCATATTTCTTGTTCATTTGTAGAAATTCTTTATCTACTAAGAATATCAGCTCTTTCTATGTTACGTAACTTTCAGTCACTTCCTCCGTCCCTGATCCCCACAGCAGGGCAAGCTGTGCTTCTTATGTTCTAGACACAGTGACAGTGCCACTGCTTTTTGTAGTTCTCTGTTTAGAGGGTACTTTCTTTATGTCATTTCTTGCTGCCTAGAGCATGAGATCCCTAAGGACAGGAATCTTGTCTGATTCTCACAGTTCTCCTACTCTCCATGTGACATGGCACACAGTGAGTAGAAAGGACACTCTCACCCCATCAAGCTCATGTGACCATTCACTTGAAGTTCCTGGGACTAAACCATGGTGCCAAGCCCCAAGGAGCCTCACCAAGTGTGGTGGAAAAGGCTGGGACTAGACCCAGTGAAGATCATAGAGGGTGAAGGTGGGGGCAGGGTTATAGGCAGGAAATTTATAAAACAAGTTAAGCTGAGGATGGGGAGGAGGAGGCAACATCAATAATCTGGGAGGGCAGCTGATTGGGTACACCCAACCCTGAAGTCCACTTCTCTGCCCACGGGCGAGGACTCTGCCAGCCCCATCTGGACCATGCACACAGGGCAGGTGCAAGGGAGCCTTGCCCACATAAATTACATCAATGTGGGAGTCCACACTTTCCTGGGAACTCCCTTTGCCAAGCCGCTTCTGGAGCTGCTGCAGTTTGTACCCCACTAAGCCCCCTGAATCTTGGAGTGGTATAAAGTATGAGACCTCTAGCCTGGCCATGTAAGCCGGGGAGTCCAGGGAACTCTAGGCTCTGAGCTCTGGTCTGGGCTGCAGTTGTCTTTTCATTTAAATACCCACAACCAGGTTTCCCTCTGAGTTTGGTGGATTCTCATGTTCATTTTTTCAATGAGCTGAGGTTTGGAAGGGTGAAGTAGGTTCCCCAGGCTCAGGGCTTGGCATTCAAAGGGCATTATGTCCTGCTGAAGGGATGAGCAGAGACACACATCTCCCTAGGCTCTAGTTCTACCAAATGTTCTCTGCCACCAGGAGAGGTGTCTCTGGGAGAGGTTCTGAAACTGATGAATCTGCCCCTGCCACCCACCTGCATGTCTGAAGATTGCCTGTACCTCAGTATCTACACACTCGCCATACCCATAATGGCTCTAACCTGCCTGTGTGTGCCATAGCTGGCTGGGGTGTGAGAGGATATTTCCTCTGCAAGAAGATTAAGAATAAAATCAGCCTGGGCCCCACTGCAGTGTGGACCCTGTTGAGAAGCCTCTCGGTATCAGGTCCATGAGAGTGCTTCTTACCCAGCATGGGTGGCTGACCTCTGGACACAGGGTCACAGAACCCAGGCTACTCCCAGAGTCTAGAAGCTGTTGCCCTGGGATGGACCCAGGACTCATCTAATCAACTTATACCCAGGAGACCCATTTAGGTGCCTGAGGACTGGGTGGGAGCACTTTGGTGGGGTTTGGGTTGGGTGGGAGCACTTTGAGGTGGCCAGAGATCCCAGCCATGGATTATCTATTGGACCAATGAGAATGGAAGACACTTTAAATTAATGTGCACATGGATGATCAGGGAGAATCTCCTTTTCTTTTCATCTCAGAGAAGGTTCTGGGATACATAGAGCCAGGCTTTGGTATGTTGGGGTGGACCCGTAAGAATGGGAGGCTGATTTTCCTGTTAGAACCTGGGTCACCTTCAGCACAGGTCATGAAGACACTACCCTTTCTCCCTGGAGTTCTGTCTATGTAGTTAGACATGTGACAGAGCCAAAACGGTAATTAGTTTAGGTAGCACCTCTGGTGGGTTTTGGGCTGGGTGGGAGCCATGTGGCCTCTGTGCCTCAGTTTCCCCAGATGATGATGTGGATCTATGGTGCTAGGCTTAGGACATGGGGCATGGCCTCCATGTATAACAGCTCCGCACTGGTAGCCTTCATAGTTGTGATGGTGGTCATTATCCAGTACTACCTGGATGTTCTTGGTTTCTTCAGGTGAGACAGGCTGGGCTGGGCAACATGGGCTGAGTGGAGCCAAGACAGTATTATGATCCCCGTCTCTCCCACCTCTCATCACTGGAGATGAGCATGCAACCGGCAACTGGGGCTACCTAGACCAAGTAGCTGCACTACCCTGGGTCCAGCCTCCACTTTGAAGGTGACCCTAGCTGTGTCACCATTTTTGGCAAATCCATGGGTGGCACAAGTGTGTCCTGGCATGTCCTGTCCCTCATGTCCCAAGGACTCTTCTACGGCACCATCATGGAGAGTGGCATAGCTCTGATGTCTGGCCTCATTGTCAGCTCAACAGATGTGGTCTCCACAGTGAGTGCCCCAACTGTAGGTAGCCTAGACCTGCTGCCTCATCTCTTACCTCTCAGTCACCATTATTGTGCCTGTGAAATGGGAATAATAAAGAGTCTTCTGCCATCAGAGCCCCTCAGGAACTGCCACTTATCTGGAAATTGCTGAGGGACTCAGGGATCGGAATCCACAGACCTTTGCCATCACAGAGGCTGAGGGTGTACTGTGACCCACAGAACTGCTGCCCTGGGGTTCCCCATCATGGGTAGATGGGATAGTCCCTCTGGCTAAGACCTCTGAGCATCGGGGAAGTTGGAACAATTTCAAAATTGTAGGAATCCACAAGGATACCTTGTGAGATTTGGGGTGTACCTGCCCCCACTGGCAAACCCCTGTCCCCTACCTGGAAGGATGAGCCAGCCCCTGCCTGCTCTCTTTACAGATGGTGGCCAGGTTGACTCAAGGGCCCTGGTGGACTGCCTGAAGGGCAGGGTTTAAGAGGGGATTCTGGCCATCAGCAAGGTCAGGGTGGATGGTTGTGCATGTGGAGGAAGGGGGCTGATAGGTATAGAGCAGTATGTCCTTTATACTCCCTGGGCAAGTTACTATATCTCCATGCCTTGATGTCCTCACAGCCTTGGGAGGGAAATTGAAGCCATGAGGTGTTTCAAAGGCATATTTGTTCCTTAAATGCCTTTCCAGTGTCAGAAGGAAGAAGGGAGCCTTCTAGGCAAGGAATGAGCCTCGTTTTGGGTCAGCCAGAGGCTGAGATTAGTGTACAAGATTGGGCAAGGAGATGGCCTGGCTTCCCAGGGCTGTTGGAGAGTGAGCAGAGAGCCAGGCCTTGAAGGGCAGAGAAGGAGCCAGGGACAAGCTAGGGATGGTGATTGTGGTGGGGGATGACCAGTGTGCTGGACTGGGATTGGCTCTGACCTGCACACTTGTCCTCTTGGTCTCTATAGTTGAAATCACTGAGGTAGAGGAGCTTCTGAGCAGGAAGATGATGAAGTACTGGACCAATTTTACTCCAAATGGGTGAGATGTCATACCCCTATGTCGACCTCCCTGGGGGGGCTTGAACCCATCTCTTGTTTGTGGTGACTTCATTAGCATACATGTGTCTTTAATTGCTCAATGATCCTTTCCCCAGTTTCAGGACCTAAATGGACAGAGAGGGGCCTTATGGGTGCTGGACGCCTGGTCCATTTCCGGATTACTCAGAACCGCTATGTTAGTGCTGTTACCAGCAGAGCCTCCCTCTGATGGGAAGAAACAAAACAGCTGCAGTTGCCCTGCCCCCTGGTGGAGCTGACACTCCAGCGCAAGGTAGTTTCTTTCCTACTACTGGAAACCTCCCCACTTCCAATAGCAAGGGTCTGCCCCACTGGCCTGTGTATGACCAGGAGGAGCAACACCTGCAGCTGAACATGCAGCCTGCAGTAGGCTGGGCCTGAAGGCTCACAGGCTCCAGTTCTGGACGAAGACCCTGCCTCAGAAGATCCGAGAGCTAATGGAAACCGAGGAGAGGTACATAGAGCTGTAGCTCCCTGTGTCTGGAGGAAGGGGGTGGGCTTGCGTGCAGGTAGGGGTTTGCAATATGTGCCCACACACACCTACTGGGGAGTCACTAGCTTATTTCCTCTTTCACATAGCCATTCATTCGTTCTTCCATTCATCCATCCAGCAAACATTAAGAACCTACTGTTTATGCTAGTTGCCACGCCTGCCATGGAACCTCTCTTGTTAGACACATTCAATAAATCCTGCCACAAAGCTGTAAAGGGAAATATGCCAACGGAAGGTCACCTTCTCTAATACCCTACTGGGCCCGGGCCCCATTTCCTTCCCTCACAGCCACCCCTCCTCACCTCCTCTCTCTCCCTTTGAGGGGGGTCCTTTAGGGAATGTTGCCCACACCTGGCTCTCAGCAAGCCCCGTATCCTTTCATATCTGTAAGTGGCCAACAGAAAACCTGGACACCAGGAGCCTGAGAGTTCTGAGATGTCAGCCTCTGAGGCTACCAATTACTGAGAATGTAAAAGTCTCTGTCCCCACTCAGTGTCCCTCTAGATTAAATACCATCTCTCGCTGACATTTAAACAACCCGCCCTCATACTTATCTGTGTCTCATGGAAGTGATCAACTCCATTTTTTGTAAGAAGCAAGAATGGACTTGTCCACGGGCCCGTGGAGCCTGCACCAGTTGTGTGGGGGCCTGGAGAACCACGTCGTTTCCTCTGCTGCCTGTCTCCTGACGTTTGCCTTTATTCTCAGTGGTTCTGCAGACACTGTAGGGCCCAAACCTACATGATCATGCACATCTATGAAGATATTTTTCTGTGAGATGTCTCCTGGAAGTAGGATTAAGGGGCCAAAAGGTCCAGACAAATCTAGGAGATAGGACTCTTGTCCCCTGGCACGCAAGGGCCTCTTCATCCAGGGAGGTCTTCCCTTGTCTTCTGGGATTCCCCTTGTCGACCAGCCCCACGCCATTGCCCTCTCTGCCGAGCATCCCCCAACTCATTGCGGGCATTCATGTTAGTTCTTCTACTTGTCTCCTTGTTTTCCCTAAACTTTTATTTTCCCCCGCATCTCATCCTCCCCCACAAAAGAAACTCTCTCTTATATTTTATTTCAACATGTGAAATTACCAAATTGTGTTCACTCAGCCTCTCTGGTCCACCAAAGCACTTTCTGTCACCAAGAGACTGTATCCCTCTTCTCATAGACCCAGGACTCCCTCCGTGTTTTTAATTCTGACTAACTTGCCCTCTCTGGGCACTAGATTTCCAAGGAAAAAAGTCCCCCTTCTTTTCCTCCACTGTAATTAAGCCCAATCATAGAGCCTCTTGAAATTGGGCTTGAAGAATGAAGATTCCCTCATTGCCCACTCTGGCCACTAGATGGTAGACAAGGATAACCTTAAACCTGGGCTGACTTGAACTTGGCAGAGGGAAAAGGCTTTCCTTACGTACACTAAACACTGACTGCGTAACACTTTTCCTGCGTCCTGAAAGTATTTATTGAGCACCTGTGGCATGCACACATCTGTATGTTTTTCAGTCCTGCAGAAGCACACTATTCTCCCTACAGTAGTCTACCAGGACTAGTTTTTAAGACTAGTTTCAGTAATCTTATTTTTTTAATAAATTTATTTATTTAAATTAATTTCAAGTATACAGTACATTGGTTAGACATCTATAATGATCATAAAACAATCCCCCCCAATTGCTCCCTCCTTCCCCTGTCCCTCCACTTAGCCATCAATTAATGCTAACTGCATTCCCTCTGTCATGCTCCACATGCCCAACTATCAACTACTAATTTGTATTTCTTTAACCCTTCACCCCATTCTCCCAGCCTCTCAACCCGCCTCCCCTCTGTCCATCACCAAATTGTCCACTATATTTGTGAGTCTGTTTTTGATTAATTTGTTCTTTTTGTTCCTTAGATACTGCATATAAGTGAAGTCATGTGGAATCTATCTTTCTCTGTCTTATTTCACTCACCATAATAACCTCTAGGTCCATCCATGTCATTGCAAATGATAAGTAATATGATTTTTTTTAACAGCTTTATTGTAGAACAATTTACATGCAATTAAATTCACTCATTTTAGGTGTATAGTCTGATAAATTGGGGTAAATGTGTAAGACATATAAACACCACCACATTAAGTTTTAGAATGCTTCTATTGCTCCAGAAAGTCCTTTTGTGACCCTTTGCAGTCAGTATTGCCCTGACCCTAGTCCCACGCAACCACCGAATTGTGTTCTGTTACTATAGTTTGCATTTTCTAAAATGTCATAAAATGAGATAGATAATTTTTTACTGGCTTCTGTCACTTAATATACTGTTTTTGAGATTCGACCAGCAGTTATTTTCTTTTATTGCTGAGTAGTATTTCATATATAATATGCCACATTTTATCCACTCACCAGTTGACAGACATTTGAATGATTTCTACTTTTTGCCTGCTTTTAATAAAATTGCTGTGAATATTTTCAGACAAGTCTTTTTGTGAACTTATGCTTCCATTTCTTTTGGGTAGATAGCTAAGAGTAGAAATGCTGGGTCATATGGCAAGTGTATGCTTAACTTTTAAAGAAAGTGCTATACTGTTTTCCAAAGTGACTGTGCCATTTTTGCATCCCCACCAACCATATATAAGGGTTCCAATTGTTCCATACTCTCACCAACACTTGGTCTTATCAGTCTTTTACATTTGATTAATTTTAATGTGTGTAGTGATATCTCATTGCGGTTGATTCCCTTTCTCTCTCTCCACTCTGCCAATCAAGGTTAAAAGAGAGGATTTAGAAAGCTGCACTGGTTATTTTTGGCAGGGGAGAGGTTTGACCCTAAGGCTCTCCAGCTCTAGGTGCCAGCTGGAACCCCAGGAGAGGATCTGGCATCTTGTGTAGGCATGTCCCTCGCCCTGTCCCTCATTGAACCAGCACTTTCAACTGTTTGAGTTAGCACATATTTGCTTTTGCCCCACACTTTCCACCCATTCTCCCACTTCCTATTCCCAACAAGCCATGTTCCTGACACTGAGGTTCAGAGGTAAGTTCTGCCTTCCCTTGGCATTGGAGTGTCTCCCAAACCAGCAGGGAGACAGGCACCATGACAGACCTGTGCCCTGCGGGAAGAACAGGTTTCCATTGGCTCTCGTTTCGTGCCTCACATTTTCACACATATAATTTCACTTCTACCCTGTGAGGTGGTTCTAATTATCATCACTGTTTTAAGGATTAAAAAAAACAAAAACAAAAACTGGCCCAGAGCTGTATAGTAACTTGTACAAGATCACACAGCTAGCACTTGACAATAGCCAGGATTTGAACACAGGAGGTCTGGCTCTTAAGTCACATCTTCCCAGGATCCCTACCTGCAGACCTCAGCTCCCCCTACCCAGGAGTCTAACGGCCACATGGGGACAGTGCCCTGCTTCTGACCTTGAGGATCCTCCAAGGGAGTGAGCCTATATAAGAAAGTCACCCCAACATATACCCTGGGTATCCTCAGTCCTGGCACCCTGTGCAGGGATGCTCAGGCCCAAGGCCATGAAGGTTTATAAGAGCATCAACCAGCTGTTGTGGAAAAGAGCTTATCAGTTTTTCAAATGTTAAACATAGAATTATCATATAGCAGCAGTTTCATTCCTGGATATACAACCTAGAGAAATTAAAACATAGGACCACACAAAAATTTATACACAAATGTTCATAGCAGTATTATTCATCATAATGAAAAGGTGGAAATAACTCAAATGCTCATCGATGAATGAATGGGTAAGCAAATTGTAGTATAGCCATACAGTGAAATATTATTCAGTCATAAAAAAGGAACAAAGTACTGATGTTTGTTACGACTTGTATGAACCTCAAAACATTACTATGCTAAATGAAAGAAGCCAGACACAAAAGGTCATGTATGATTACTTTTATGTGATATATCCAAAATAGATAAATCCATAGAGGCAGAAAGCAGATTAATGGTTATCAGATTATCAGAAGTAGAGGGGTGGGAGGTGAGGGGACAGAGATGTAAATGGAAATTGATTACTTAATGGGTTACTTATTTGCTCAGATAGTTTTATAACTAGAGAGATGTGGTAGTTGCACAAAATTGCAAATACTCTAAATGCCACCGAATTGTATACTTTGTAATGATTAAGTGCATGTTCTGTAAATTTAACCTCAATTTTTTTTTTAAAAAGAGCTTGTAATTCAATTTCCTCCACCCTGCACCAGAACTTAATAGGCAGGACTAAACATTAGTCCCCACCCGAGGTCTATTGGCTCCTTCAGAGCAGCACCAGAGTCACTGGCCACTGCTCCCTCAGGTCAGTAAGTGCTCGGGGTCTCATGGATGTCATTGAGTTAGAAGAATTGAGATTTGAACCCAGGACTGCAGAACTCCAAATCCCAGCCTCCTTCCCTTGCCTGGGGCTGTCATATCATCCAGGCCCCTGCAGGGCATTCTCCCAGCCCTGTCTCCCTCCTCCCCTAGCCTGGGCATAAGGTGCCTGGTGTTAGAGCTGGCCACCAGCTAGATGGGGTGGTTCACTGAGATTTTCCCTGCTTCCAAACCACTCCAGGAGTCCCAAGCATGCACCAGGCTGGTGGGTAGACAGCTAGGGCCTGAGGATCTGAGGTCCCTACCCCATGGCCATCACTGAAGGTCATGGTATGGATCCATAGGGGCTCTCATGGTTGACAGCACAACCTCCCACCTCCCAGGGCAAGTCAGCCCTGGCTGCCCATGGGAATGTGGTAGTAGTCACAATCCAGTATTGCCTGGGGTGCCTTGGCTTCCTCAGGTGAGGTGGCAGGCCTGGCTGACAAGAGGCCAGCTGGCAAGAGGAATTAAAGATCTAGGGTGAAGGTCCAGAGCGTGAATGGAGATGTCTCAGGCAAGCAGGGTGGCTAGAGATCAAGGGCCTTTCCCCTATGCTGCGTGGGTTGATAAGCGTACTCCCTGAGGCTGCCCCCTGAGGGAGGGGCTCAGCCAAAGTCAGAATTATACAGTGAACTAGTCCTTTGGACAGAAGATGTTGGCTCCCGGTCTAGACCCAGGGTCCCAACAAGATGTGGGGGCAAGAAATAAGAGCGAGTCCTGGCAGGCTGCTTAGCCAGGCCTACCCACACCATGTGCTGGGCATATGGATACCAAATGGCTCATAGCCAAGTAGGACTTGGAGAGCAGGGAAGGATTTGGCATCCTAACGGCTGGTTCAAAGCTAACCTGAAAAAGCTGAGGAAAATCTGTCAGGGAAGCCAGGCCATGCTAACCACTGCCCCACCCTACCCCTAGCCCTGGGGACAAGCATGTGCCTGGTAACTGGGGCTTCCTAAATTTGGTGGCTGCTGTACCCTGGGTGCAGGGAAACATTAATCCCTTTGGGGTGACCTCAACTCGGTCACCATCTTTGATGAATCTGCCAGTGCCTGCATTGTTTCTGCCCTGATAAGTCGCCACAGGAGCTAGCAATGGTGTCTCCTGTGGCCCCAGACCTCCCAGCTCCTCTGCTCTACTCTGACAGCCATCTGTCCCCCTACCCTGCACCCAGGTCCTGTCCCTACTGGCTGCAGGGCTGTTCCATAGAGCCATAGCACAGAATGAAATCATCATCATGCTAAACTTACTAAATTCTGAACTGTAGCCTCTGGCTCAGGTCTGCATTTCTTTTACTCTTTTACCCACAGGTACCTACCATAGCCTTCCCTGTGCTTTCTCTGGAGTCCTGGAAAGGGTGTCACTAGTAGGGAACTCCTTGTTGATAGAGAGAGGGATCCACTAGGGTGAAGGAAGCACACTGCCTATGAGAACTCAGAGAAAACCACCAGTGCCACCTGGGAACAAGATGATTCAGGAACCCATCCCTCCCTCCTCACTTCCCAGTGACTCCCTGACCCTTTACAGCCTTAGCACCTACCGCCATCCATCCCTGCCAGACTGGCATGTGGTAGCATCCCCTCCACCCCCAAACTCTAGCTCATTTCCTCCTTCGCTCCATAAAACTGCCACTGGCTCTGGGAATTGAGTTAACTAGATAATGACACTGTTCTCAGAGGGGTACAGGGGACTCAGCCACCCACTGATAATGACAGTATGATGTAATGGGAGACACACCAAGTACCTGGAGACCACCCAAGCTGGTGGGCAAGGAAGGCTTCTCAGGACTGGTGGCAAGTCTCTGGACAGTCTTGAGGTCCATCTCTGACATAATTGCCCCAGCTGTCCTACAGACACATCCCCTCTCTGTAGGAGGCAGAGGGTTGGAAGATGAAGTTGATGGGTGAGAGAAGAAAAGCAAGACACTTTTGTCTGTCCCCAGAGCTTTGAGGACTTCTTGGCCTGCAGCTCTAATCCTTGGTTGAGATGTCACAGTGCCTTCAGCAGAGGGAAAAAAGGAGCTAATCCTTACCAAGAAATCAGTATGCCCTTCTCTTGGGGGACAACGGCAAGCAAGGGCACAGATGCAATCTTGTCCAGCTCCTATGGGACCACAGGGGCACTGAGCAGTCTGGGGTGAGACATAGGCCAGCCACCATGAGGAGAAGGGGCTGAGGACCCAACCAGGCCCAGGGGCATGAATGGAAGGAAGGCCCTGCATCCCAGGAAGGAGGCCTGCTTGGGAGCATCAGTTTCCTGGTCTCCTGACTCCTCCTGGGTCCTCTAACTCTGGTGACCTCCATCCTTTCTCTTTTCCTCAAGGCTCAGTCACTCAGGCATGCAACTAGGTGACCCTTGGGGTCCTATCTGTTCAGGCTTGGGCCTGACTGGTCGGTGCTCTGCCTTGCTTTCTCCTTCAGAATGTTAAAGCTGCCTACACCAATGATGGCACCTTCTTTCCCAAGAACCCCAAGGTTGAGATGTGCTGAGGAAACACAGTTCTATGTGGCTGGAGAGGTCAGATTGTGAGGGTCTTGTGGGCTGCAATGGGAGTGTGGACTTGGAAAGGTTTTAACTAGGGGGGCAACATAAACAGGTTGCGGGGGGGTGGTGAGAGTAAGGGTGAACAGGAAGGGGGCCAGTGCTGGCTTCGAGGTAGGTGGAGAGGCTCTAGATTTAGAGTGGACAGACCTGGTGACTGATGGGACATAAAGATGCGGGGAAGGAAGACCCCTCAGAGGCTGCCTGGAGTCGAGCAGGACTAGGCTCAAAATCAAGGGCCTGGTTTTGACCACACCGGATATAGAAAAATACATCTTCCTCCAGGCCTGAGGGTGCCCCACACCTGGCAGCCATGAAAAGGGGGGTGAACCACTGCCAGCTTTGGCGTCACCATCGCCAGAAGGCTCTGGAGAGGGTAGGCAAGCCTGCTGGTGGGGCCTCAGATCCTGTCCCACTGACAACTTTCCCCCTTTTCCTCCCCCCACCCAGCTTCTAGCGCTTCCTCTCCACACAGAGAGGGAGGAGAATGTTCCACTGACAACTTCTCCCTTTCCTCCCCCCACCAGCTTCTAGTGCTTCCTCCACAGAGAGAGGAGGAGAATAGCCCAGCATGGCCTCAGCCGGCCAGAGAGCATTCGTACCAGGTGGGTGCTCTTGGGATTCCAGTCCTTTTGACTCTCTTTTCTCTCTTCCTTGGACCACTACCTCTCAGGCTCATGGAATGCTCCTCCCCTGCCTGCCAGGGTGTCCGTCCATGACCAAGCGATAGCCCTGCCTTGAGGACCCAGCAGCCATGCAGAGCTAAGGGGAACAAGCCAGGGGGCACCCACAAACTCAGACTGGCCAGGGCCTGGAGAACAGAGATGAGCAAATCCAGGGAGCCTCCCTGTGGTGCTGTCGCAGGCAGGGCCCTGTGAGCAATGTGAGAATGTGACCACTAGGAGGTACTGCAGGATCAGACGTGCACACCCGGACCCAGACACCCAGGCAAGGTAAAGGGGCAGATGCTCCCAGTAGACAGACAAGAATGTACGTACCCAGCACCAAACTTAGTTACACACACACACACACACACACACACACACACGGGCAGTGATGCATACTCACTAGCAGAATCTCAATCCAGTTCCACAACTTATTGAATGTGTATTGTTGAGCAAGTTATTTAGCTTCTTTGTTCCTTAGTTTTTCCATCTGTTAAACAGGGACAATGATAGTGTTTCCCCTTCATAGATCCACTGTGAGCACTGAACAATCATTGGCTGTAAGATGCCCAGACTATACCTGACACACAACAAGCACTTGAAAACTTCTTCCTGGTATAAGTATACTCCAATCACTGTCAGAAAAAATTCATATGGTTCCCTGACTATAATTTAAAGATGGAAGAATTGAGGGATGTTAGGGAATGTCATCATAATTTTGGCTTGGATCTCTTCCACCTTAAGTATCTTAAGGTGGAAGAGATCCAGAACAGGTGGTGGATGAAGCCCTGTGATGTTCTGAATGGTGGGCTGAGTTCCCTCTCAGGGAAGAGACTCTCTTAGGGTCTTAGGGCAGCCATCATCCAAAACCCTACCCCCTCTGCCTGCAGCCTCCCCTCTTGGCTTTAAACCCACCCCCTCCTCAATGTCTTCAGTTCCCTGCCCAGCTTGTCTAGCCCCTGGGAAGGCTATTCTGAGAATAGAAAGAAACTTGGCAGGAAGATACCAGCTCTGTTACTTGGGAATAGTGGTGCCCACACAATCCTTCTCCCTCTGCCTTGGCCTTTGGGCCTCCCTTCCCATCAGCTCCAGACTCCTCATGCCTTGAGGATGTCATTGCCTACTTGAGCCCCTCCCAAGGTGGGGTTGACTTTCCCTACTGTCCCTGAGTTAGTCTCTCCTGATTCCAGGGGTCCTGACTGGGTCTCTATGCACAAGACAATCAACCAGCAGAGATTTGCCGAGCTCTCTTCCATGCTCAAGCTTACTCACATCCATCCTCTCCCCAAGGTCTCTGAACAGTCCTCTGGGGTCCTGAGTGGATCCCCACTTTACAGATGAGGAAATTGAGAATTAGGGAGGGGAAATGCCTTGCCTGAGGCCACAAGTGCCTTGCCTAAGGCCAAAAGTTACATTTGAATCAAGTAAGAGTTTCTTATTCCCACCCAGCCTTTTCCCCTGGCTACACCATTTTATGTCCCCACCAGAAATCTATGAAGATTTAGATTTCTCAACTTCCTCAGAAGCATTTATTACCTGACTTTTTCTTTATTCTAGCCACTCTACTGGGTGTGAAGTGGTATCTAATTTGGTTTGGTTTACATAACCCTGATAGCTAATGATGTTGAACATCTTTCCATGTGTTTATTGACCTTTTTAATATATTCCTTGGAGAAATATCTGTTCAGATCCTTTGCCCAGTTTTTGAATTGGGTTGTTTATTTTGTTGTTGTTGAGTTGTAAGAGTTCTTTATAGATTCTGGATGCAAGTGCCTTAACAGATATATAATTTGCAAATATTTTCTCCCATTCTGTGTGCTGTCTGCACTTAGTTCTTTTGTATGTGGCTCTCCGGTTGTCCCAACACTATTTGTGGCAAAGACCATCATTCTTTCCCCCATTGAATGATCATGGCACTCTTGTCGAAAATCAGTTGATCACAGACACATGGGTTTATTTATGTACTCTCAATTCTGTTCTGTTGATCATATGTCTATCTTATGCCAGTACATCCTTTTCTTCATTATCATTTCTTTGTAATAAGTTTTGAAATAGTGAACTGTGAGTCCTCCTAATTTACTCTTGTACAAGATTGGTTTTAGGCTTTACCTTGCAATTTCATATGAATTTTAGAATCTACTTGCCAATTTCTACCAATAATTCAACTGAGATTCATGTAGAGATGGCATTAAATCTATAGATCAATTTGATGAATGGTCCATCTTAATACTATTAAGTCCTTTCATCCTTAAACTTGGGATGTTTTCCATTCACTTAGATCTACTTTAATTTCTTACAACAATGTTTCATAATTTTCAGAATACAAGTTTTGGATTTTTTTTGTTTGGAGCCTCTGGGGCATGGAGGGGCCCTAGGAATTATCAAGTCCACAGTTAAACTGAAGCTGTACTTTCTCAGTCAGCCACCTGTGGGCACAGAGATGGCCAGGCATACTGGCCAAGCCCCTCCCAGGGCATCCTATCTGCATTCACCACCCATGGCTTTGTCTTGGCTACCTTCCTCCACTCCCACCTCCTCTACCAACACCCCTGGCATTGGCCTCTAGGCCTCCTCAGCGTAGGTCATCCTGAATCCCTGAGAACCTGAAGCTCCATAAGGTTCCCTAATAGTACCATCCTGACGGACACACTCTCTCCCCATGTCTGCAGCTGCTACCTTTGATGCTCCTTGGAATGGAGAATAGTAACTCCCTCCATTTTGACAAACTTTGGTGAGGGTCCTCTCACAGAGGAGGAGCTTGGGTTCAGGGTCTCCACTCAGTGAGATGATTCTTCCACTCTTGCAGGTACCCTTTACTGCCCACTGTGGATAGGAGGTCAAGTCAGAACCCTAGTGGGCCCAGAACCATACTCTCTGCCTTCACCCCAGACCCGCCACCTGCTAGACCAACTCTAAAGCCCAGGTTCCTTCCCCCAGGACCTTGGACTCACCCTGCAATCTGGCCTCTAAGGACACTCCACCCCACTTGTCAGAAGCCCAGTAATGGACCAGATGGGGCCTCAGTCTCTCAAAAACAAACAAATAAACAAACAAAAAAAAAAACCAGAGGGTGCCAAGTGACTCAGGAGAGGAGTCACCTAGTATAAAATATCAGAATCTCAGCTTCTTACCCTTAAGAATGTTTCACCAGAGCCACCTAGCTGGCCTGGCTACCCACTTGACATCCCCTGTGCCCCTATGTGAGCATTGGATGGGGACCACATGAGTCCTAGACACTCCACTGAGTTTCCTGGCCTGATAAAACTACTTCCCATATGGGCCAGGTAAAAGGTTGCTTCTTCCCTAGAAAGAAATGACTGGAGTGGAGCTAGCTGTTGGCAGGACCAGTCCTTAAGGTGCACGCCGAATTGGACATGTTGCTGCACAGCTGGGTGGGGGAGTCTACATGTGGCCGGCCTGGTATGTGGACTCACAGTCTTGTTCGCCTTCTCCATCATCCCCTTCCTTTGTTTTCTAACCCCCAGCTTGGTCCTTGCTTTGAATGACACATGTTTAGTGCATACAGATAAACCAATTTTCTCAGAGCCTAGCCAGTAGAAGCAAGGAGCTCCGTCACCTCCTCCAGACTGGACTCCATACTCCTATTAATGTGGCCACTCACAACCCACAGGAAAGGCTAACAGAGTAAGGTAATGAGGAAGGGAATGTGGTCCAGAACAAAAAGAGCTAGTCCAGGACAGATGGAGCCGCTGGCAGCCTGTACTTCCCTGGTCCTGCCTTCCCTGTCCTCTCATCCATGCCCCTTTAAACCCCATGGTGATGGTAAACTCTCCACTAATGTTGGTTAAAGAAACTATGGAAACTTTAGAAAAGTTAAATAAAAAAAAAGAAATTAAGAAATCAAAGTCACTGATGACTCTGCAACTCAGAACCCACCACAAACACAATTTGGGCATCTTTTCTGTCTATTACTTTCGACATCTTCAGAATATTTTGGTGTGTAATGTCCATTGCTAATCTTGTCATATTCAATACATAATTTCAAATTCTACCTTTTTCAAGTTATTAAACCACATCAGCCTTTTCCCAAGGATTGATGACAATCACTGACATAATGGATGTTTCCTGTTTTAAGTGCTTTACCTACACTAACTTATTTAACCCTCTCTAAAATCCTATGAGATAAGTATATTGTGCTGACTTTATAGATGGACAAACTGAGGTTTGGAGAAGTTAAGTGGTTTTCCCAAGGTCACACAGCTCATACGTGTCAGTGCTGGGATTCAAACCAATACATGAAGCCATCGCCTGGCACAGTCTTATGGAACATGCTATTACTGACCATGTAGTATATACTGTATTCTGTGGATATAACACCCCTTCTTTAGCCATCCCCTCAGTCATGTTGAGGTGAGGCTGTTGTCAACAAGACTATAAAACACTCATCATGTAAACAAATTTTTGTGTGTGTTTTGGACAATCTCCAAGACCAAATTTCTCAGTCAAAGGATAGGGCAGTTTTAAGGCTCTTGCTCCATGTTGTTCAATGACCTCAAGAAAGGCACACCTGCCATCAGAGGATGAAGAACCTACTTTGCAAGCAGCGAGGATGTAACAGGAAGGGGACACTGGTGTGTCAACCACACAAAAGTGAGACTGCCTAGCCCTCATGCACTGCAAACCAAGATGCAGTGGATATGAGAATCCCCAAGTCATATCAGTACATGAGAAATTTGTAGAAAGTGATCTGAGAACCATTTCCACAATTCCTGGACCCCTCGGCCATTCGCCGCTTGAAGAAGAGAGTGTGGAGTAGGGAGGGGTTAGAGGAGAGATTTTCATTGGAGAGAGCTGTTGCCTCTCTGAATCCTCACCCCACTTCCTTCCCCTCAAGCTGTGGGGGTCTTTTTCATGAGATCCTGGGGGACAGTGAGAGGTGCTGCCCACCAAGGGGAGGCTCAGTCAACTGGAGCCTGACTCCACCAAAGGGAAATATAACAGCTTGTGACACAGTGGGTAGGGTAAAGGGAGTTGCAATGGGATGGGCAGGGGATGTTGGAGGGTTGCCCATGTAGATAGATCCTGCAGGATGCGGGGGGTCACCTCGAGCCTATCTCAGGCCTCTTCCTTTGCCTCTTAGAAGGGCATAAAGCCTGGGAAGTGAAGTTGGGTTGTGCATACCACATTCCTTGAGACTAAGGAAGGGTCACTGGATGAGAAATGGGAAAGAGAAGTTCCAAGTAAAAGGCATCTCTAAAGAACAGACAGAATTAGGCAGGAGAGGAGTAAGCTTTAATCATCTGCCAGACCTACAGAGCAGGAGGCCATGGATCAATGAAGAACTGCACTGTTCCCCTGTCTTTTCCCTCCCCTGCTAAGTTGAGGAAGGAGTCACAGAAACTCCCTTGACCTCCTATTCTCAAAGGTGGGGCAGGACTCCAGTCTTTGGCAGGAGATAGAGGGAACGATCATAGCTTTGAATGAAGATGAAACTGCCCTCTCCTCTTCTCACCTGCTCCAAACTTCAAACAGGGTCTTCCTTTGCCAGGCCAACTCCTCGTCCACCTAGAACTTGGTTATTCTCCGGGAACCTTCCTACTCTAACCACTATCTCTGGGATCACCCAGGTACCCCTAAGGGCTCCCACCACCACGGTTGCCTGGGTCCAGCTGCCCCAACTGGACTGTGAGCCTGTGAGGGCAGCGTTCATGTAGGAACGGCTCCCCCAGAAACTCCTATACCTGGCACAGAGCCTGCTGCCTCACGATATTCTCGTTGTGAGAGAGGATGCATGAGGAAGGATTGGGGAGTGCTTGTAGAAGACTGGACAGAGCTGAATGGAGCAGGGAGGCCTGAGGCCCTTAAATCCACAGAGAGCGATCTTGGGGGCAGAGGGGCCAAATGCTCAGGTGTTGGGCTCCAACCTTAGCATCTACTGGGTACCCAGAGCTACAGTCACACTAGCTCAACTTTAAGCCAATTGCAGAAATGCCAAGACCCTGTATTGTGACCTGTCACCCCAAGGCAGAGACAAGGCTGTGGGCTGATCAGAGGGCTGGTTACAATTTCTCCAGCCCCAGCAAAGCACCTACTGATGAGGATAGAGGGAAGATAAAATTGGGACTGCCCAGTGCTCACACAGCACAGACACAGCTACAATCTGACATCTGTAGTGTGGACATATGTAGCAGGAGCCAGCCAGCTGGAGCATGAGTTGGATTCTGTGCCTGAGCCTTGTCCTCTCCCTGATGGTGCAGAGAGCCCTGGGTGAGCCCCCCACCTCTTCCTGAGGTGTTAAGCAAGAGAGACATGAGGGACTCAGGAACAGGCCCCCAGTTCAACCTCTCCTGGGCGGGGGTAGAGCAGGGACATTTAGAAAAAGTCTGAGCAGATGGGGGTGTATTTTAGGGCGCAAATCCACCCGTCAGCTGGGAGTCTGGACATTTATATTTTAATAAATTGTACTTTATAATTTATATAGTTCTATATTTATAATTTATTATTTTATGTGTATACTATTTATAAAATTAATACTATATTAAAGTAGTATTATTTAGTATACATCCTAGTATATACCTATGTATACATATGTATATGTATACATACTAGTGTATACATATATACACACATACATTTAGGTCATGTAACCGCCAACCAGATCAAGATATAGAACATCTCCAGCACTTCACATAACCCTTCCCAGTCAATACCCTCAAAGTAACCACTATTCTGACCTGTACCGTTAATTAGTTTTGCCTATATAAATGCCTTAAAATGTTTTAATTTGAGGGAAATCGCTAAAATCACCTTTAGAATTTGGGCGTATTTTCTTTTAGTGTTTTTATTTTATATTTGCACATAGCTGTGATATTAGCATGTGCACAATTTTAATTTTATACTCTGCTTTTTTTCAACTTACAATTTTATCAAAAGCAGTTTATCACTTGAGTTTATAGTTATATTTACTTCACCTGGCCCCCACATATAAACAATGCTTCCCGTACTCATTATAGTATGTACGACTATGGTTCACAAAGGTCTTTGTTTTATTGTATTTCTGACTATTTTTGTAAGGGAAGGGCCTAGAAGTGGAATTACTGTGTCAAAACATGTGAATATTTTACGGTTCTTATACATTTTGCCAAATTATTTTCCCAAGGCATTGTATCAATTTACCCTCCACCAACAGTATATGTGAATGTCCTTTTCACTGTATCTTTGCCAGAATTGGGTGTCATCATTTTTTACTTTATTAAGTGGAAGTTGTAACTCCCGGTGTTAATTAGCATTTTTTTGACTACTAAAAAGGTAGATTATTGTTTTTGTAAGTGCTTAAAGATTGCCTCTGGTAGAGAACTAGGATCAAGATCGCTTCACAGCAGCTCTTGTTCGGGAGTGCAGACCTCTCTTAGTGCTTAGGTGCCCCCAGAGGCTGAGTGAAGGGA
This sequence comes from Pteropus medius, assembly GCF_902729225.1. Taxonomy (NCBI): domain Eukaryota; kingdom Metazoa; phylum Chordata; class Mammalia; order Chiroptera; family Pteropodidae; genus Pteropus; species Pteropus medius. The sequence continues at coordinate 18,345,718 of NW_024349801.1, forward strand.
TGAGCAGAGGAGAGAGTGAAGACCCCTGGGACTGGGTGGATGGCGTGGGGTAAGGGACATCACTCAGATGGGAACTCGCTGAAGCCAGTTTGGGACACATGAAGTCTGAGGTACAGGAATGGGCGGCGGGGTGCTGATAGAATTGTTCTCCCAACTTGGGTGGTGGAGAAAAGCTTAGAGCTGTCAGCCATGGGAACCAGAGGGTTCCCCCCAGTTCTGGCCCAAAAACAGAGAGAAGCCCCTTCCCATACCAGCAGAACCCCATCCACAACCTTAGATCTCTTTCGAGACTCCTGGGGCCCAATGCATGAACCAGGACATGGAGGCCCAGAGACAGGAAGATCTAGGATGACCGACTCCCTCCAAGGAGCCTGCCCTCTCTGGGCCTCTTCAGGATGTCCAGCTATGGCCAGACAAGGTACCCAAAACTGCCCAACTGACCTCAAGCTGTGTGTCTCATGGGTGCTGCCCTCCACATTCCTGCAGATGATGTCACCTCTAGCCCAGGGTCTCTTCCACTGGGCCATTTCCCAGCATGGCACTGCAGTAATCAGAGCCTTCATCACTCTTGACCCACTATAGGTGGCCAAGGTGGATGTCCTTCTTCCCTAGGGTTCAGCAAGGAGGAACAGGACGGGGCACCCCCAAGCACCTCTTCTCTCTACAAAAGGTTGCCCAGCTAGCAGGTTGCAACCACAACAGCACACATATTCTAGTTAACTGCCTGAGGGCATGATCAGGGGCGGAGGTGATGTGCGTGTCCAAGAAGATGGTAGATAGAACTTTCTTCCAGATCCCTAATCTGCCTGGCTGCAAGCCACCCTCCTAACCTGGTACCCAGCCACCCCGGGGACCCTGTTCCAGGAGCACATGGGGAAACTTCCTTTTACTCTAGTCACCTCATCTTCCTTAATGAGTTCTTCCACTTGAACTCCCAAGAAGATCCTCAGGAAGTAAATAGGCCATTCTGTAATTTGAGTATTTATTGAACACCTACTGTGTGCAAGGCACTCAGGATATTCGGTGAACTGTTCAGGCCAAAATTCCTTCCCTAGTGGGGCTGATGTTCCAATGGGGAGAGACAATAAACATTTTAAATAAATGATTCTTCTCCTTAGAAGATGATAAGTGAATAACAACAAATGAACAAATGGAGCAGGGTAAGGAGGTTGGGAATGTTGAGAGGGGTGGAATTTTAAAAAGAAGAGACAGAGAAGGCATCATTGAGAAGGTGACATTTTGCAAAGATTTTCAAGGGGTGAATGGAGCAGACTATGTGGATACCTCAGGGGAGCATCCCAAGGCTGAGTAGCCTGGTTCTGCCTATGGCTCGTCCTCTCCTACACCTGCCCTCCCAGGGGTCACTGAGCCCCAGCGTTTTCCCAATTAGGGAGCCTATAGCTATAGCAGTCTCTGGAGGGAGACCTGCTGACGTGGGCACCCTAGGCCACAGGAATCCTGGGAGGATATGTGGAAGAAATAGCAGGAAACACTCCTTGCCTTGTAGATTATGTGGCTCATGAGCCTGTGGTGGACAGTGTAATGTTCTCAGATGACCTTGTGGTACTCCTGACATGGGGCAGGATGTATTTGTCCCCTGCCTTCTGGGTGTTGACAACCTGGAGTTCAGCTGGCTCTTGCCTTTCGTAAATGAATAGGATAGGTGCCCACCACAGTGGGTAGCAGAGGATGGCCCCTGGGAATACTCAAGTGTTTGGGAGCCTCTTGTAGTCCCTGAGCAATGAAAGCTGGCCAGGAATGATGGGGGCATGGGGAGAAGTGTGGTCTCTTGGAGGTTTGGGGGCCCTGAACCTTCAGATCATAGCTAGGATGGGTCATCCTGTTCATTCCTTAGCTTCCAAGAAGCTGCAATTCTTGGGGCCCTCTATTGTTCCTGGGTCTGGGTAGATGCCCCAGTTTAGGAGGGACCCTCCCAGCCCCCACTTCAGCTCAGGCTGGAATCTGTCCTGGTGCTTAGGCCTGGCCTACACTTGGGTCCTTGTCTTGTGGGAAGATCATGAAGTTCCCACTAAATATGATGAGAAAAGAAATCATCACGAAGCTGCTCTGAAGTACCAGTACCTTGTTGGTGGGGAGCCACACTGTTAGGGGTGCTCAGTTTGGTTGAACATGACTAACGTCGCCCTCCCTTTTTTTTTTTTTTTTTTTTTACCAAGTAGCTGCTCTTAACAAAGGGCTCCCAGCCAGGATAGATATCTTTATTGGGAGGCTTGGGGTTTAGCATGGGATCAGATGGCTGCTGGTGGCAAAGGCCTCAAGGACCTCAGGGTCATGGCAGGCAGGTCTCATGCAGCAAAAAACACAGGGGTAAGAATCAGCAAGAAGTCCCCTCTTCCTCCCAGGAAGTCCCCTTTTCCTCCCCCTTCCCCAGGCCAAAAACTCTTGGGGGTTCTGAACCTGGGCCTAAGTCACTAGTGTGCTCACCTCTGGCCCAGGTGGCACCTAGACCTCAGAGTGGGTATGGCTTCCACTTAGAATGTCACCAAGGAGCAATTATCACTGGTGGTGGAGGAGTACCTGAGTACCTGGGTGATTTTGATGACCATGGCTGGAAGATGTTACAAAACCATGTGATGTACCTAGCTGGGATGCTACCTTTGTGTACTCCACACTGAAGGCTGCTCACTACCACTGTAGTATGTGGGGCCGCACCCTATCCACTCGTGCAGCTTGCCAACTGGGCTTACTAACTGCTCACCCACCATTTCTGTACCTCTGGGGTGGCGTAGGATTCCAAGATGCCATAGAAGAGGCAGCTTGTTGTCAATTACAAGAGAGAAGGGGTTGTTCCTTAGGGATGAGGAAAGAGCCAAGGCCAGCCTGTAAGAGACAGCCTGGGGTGGTCAGGGAAAGCATCCTGGCTGAGAGGACAGGCTTAGGGGCATCTTGGAGATCTTGGCCAGGCCATCTTGGGGTTGGGGAACATGTGTATGAGAGATCAAAGGTAGAGCCGGAGAAGGTAGACACTGAAGAAATGTTCAGAAGAGGACATTTCAAAAAAGTTTCCGTGATACTTGTCATAATCTGAATTAAATTTTAGCATTCCCAGTTTGCAGATTAAAAATTGTAGTTCAGAAAGGTTAAGTTACTTGCGCCAGGTCACATGGCTAATGAGTAGTGCCAGACAGGATTCAATTCTGCTTCCTTGATACTGAAGGCCAAGCTCTTCCCCTGCTTGATGCAAATGGATGAGGTGGATGAGGAGCACAGGCCAAGACTTTTCCTGCAGCCCTTCTCGGTTTCCCTATTCTTAGATGCTGGCTTCCCTGTCAACTGTATGAGTTTGAGCGCCATGCTCCCACTGGCATCATTATCGAACTCCACACTGACAAGGCAGACCATGGAGATGAGATCTGCTTTATCTTTAGGAGTTCCATCTCCAAAGATCCAAGCACCTTACCTGACACCCCCACTAAATGTCTAGTCTCCTTACTCTTGTATTGGAACCCACAATTCCATTGGCCGACCACAGGGAGCTAGCCAGTTCCTAATCTGGAATGCTCTCCCGAATGAAAGCCTCCCAGTATGGAGGGTGGGATGTAAGCACCCCATGCTCTGTTCTAAACTTCACATCCCATCCTGCCCCCAGGCCATTCCACAGGTGAGAAGATACTGGGCCTCCAGATGATGAAATACTGTGCCAACTTTGCCCTCGCAGGGTAAATATGACCCCTCAAAACATCTGGGCAGTCTTCCTGCCCAGCACCAGACCCGATGGCCAACTGCTTCAGATATTTGTCCTTGTATATCTCACAGGAAGTGCACAATCAGCCCAGGCAGAATTCTCCTTCTTCCTCACCTTTCCCTAATCAGTCACCAAGTCCTAAATGTCCCTAGAATGTCCCATGACCACAGTCTTTACTCACCCAAGTATTCAATAGTCATTTCCAATGCTCTGTTTTCCGCCCAGTCCAATACTGGGAGCTGCAATTCAAGGATATTGCAAACGTGACCATCATCATCCAACAGCTTGTTAATGTTTAACAAAAACATTAAATTACAATCTTGCATAATAATAATCATACTGGGGAAACAGTAGTCACTTCGAGGATGTGTCTGACCATGTCTGGGTAGGCAGGGGTGGCTTCCTGGCAGAAGTGACACCTGAGCTGAGCTTTGGTTAGCTTCCTGACTAGTTTCTCATCTCACATTCTCCTTTCTATCCATCCTCCTTATGATACTCAAGGGATCTTTCTGAAATGTCATCTGACCAAGTCACTCACCTGATTAAAACTCTTCATAGCTTCCCAGGATAAAGTCTCAACTCCTTACTTAGCATGGCACCAAAATTTTCAAAATTTTTCCTCTGTCATCTTCTCTCTGCATCACGCACCCATGTTTTTACCTAATCCTATACTCATGCTTCCTCCAAAAGCCCTCATCTCTCACACCTCCAATGCTTTGCACAAACTGTTCCTTCCATGTGGAAGTCCCTCGCCACCACATACCATCCTATTCTTTCTTAAAGATCTAGCTAAACATCTCTGCAAAGCCTTCTTGATCCCCAACTCCCAAAGAGAAGGTGAATGAGGGGAGAGTAAGCAAAGGAGGCAGGGTACAGATGAACATGCATAATCCTCTCTCCTCCTTCCTCCTGGGCAGAAATCCCAACCATGGGAAGCCGCGCTACTGGCCAGGATACAACAAAGAGGAGAAGTACCTGCAGCTGGATTTTGCCACAAGGGTGTGAAGCTCAAAGAGAAAAAGATGGCCTTTTGGTTGAGGCTACAACAGCATTAAAGATCTGAGAAGCAATACTGAGAATGGCTATGCAGGAGGAAGTTTAAGGGGTTGTCCCCTCACCCAGGCCTTGGGGAGACTTGCCATAGACACATCTGGGACAGGGGCTCTGCTCTCCTCAATCTAGAACCTGCAGAGACTCCCTACTACCTTCAGGCTAGAGCCAGAAACTTAGCCTGTTGTTTGGGGTCCTGCACCACACTCTTCAGCCTGACATCCACGATGCCCACCTATCTCACTGACTTCATCAAGTTAGGCCAGGCCCTTTCACTGGCACACTGTGCCCAGCCTCAGGAAAAACTCTTCTCCCCCACCCTTCTCCAAATTCTCCTACCCTTCAAGGTCTATTTAAAGCCACTTCTTATCTGAAGTCCGCCCAGACTGCCATTGTCCCCATCATTACACCCAGCTTGTCACTTACCATTTATCCTGCTAGACCTTGGTCTGAGGCCTTGGACAGATTATTTGTTACATGGAGTAAAATTTTGGTAGTTTGGAATACTCCCCCCTTTCCATACTCATCTCTACCCCGGTTCCTCCAAAGCCTGGACACAGGGATGGTACTCAATAAAAACATGTTGACTTGACCTGAATTTCTCCATTTGTAAAATGGTTGGGTTATGTGGATGGTGTCTTGTTTTGAGCCCTTGGAGGAAGGGAATATTGCTGCCTGCTTCTTGTTGGTTAAGCCTGCTATGCTGTATTCTGTCAAGGGGAGCTACAGAAAAGTTGCCTGGTCTGCAGAACACTTGGCTTTTTTCGTCATTGTCTTAAGTGCATCCCCAGGACATCCACACTCTATGATCACTTGTCCATCGGTTTAGGTCTTGGTGCTGTACCTAGACTCCTCTCTCTTTGGCCTATCTCGCAACTTGACCTGGGCATACTCCAGCCTGTCCTACAGGGCTTTTTGCTTTATTTTGTGGAGTTTTTTGGTGGTAAAATATACATAACATAAAAATTACCATTTTAACCATTTTAAGTGTCCAGTTCAGTAGCATTAAATACATCTGAGGTGTTGTGCAACCATTTCCAGAACTTTTTCAGCATCCCAAACTGAAACTCTATATCCATTAAATGATAACTCCCTCTTCTCTCTTACCCCCAACCCCTGGTACCCACTATTATACTTTCTTTCCTATGAATTTGACTATTCCAGGTATCTCATGTAAGTGGAATCATACAGTATTTGTCTTTTTGTGTATGGCTTATTTCGCTTAGTATAATGTCTTCAAGTTTCATTCATGTTGTATCATGTCAGAATTTAATTTCTTTTTAAGGCTCAATAATATTTCATTGTATGTACATACCACAGATTGTTTATCTATTAATCTGTTGAGGAACATTTGTGTTATTTTCACTTTTTGACTATTGTGAATAATGCCATGAACTTTAGTATAACGTCCCACAGGTTTTATGTCCCAAACTACAATATTAATTAGGCTCTCCAGGGTTCCTAAGTCTCTGAGACAACTAGAGGCTGCAGGGATCTGTGGGGTGAGGGGTAATCAATCCTCCATATGCCAGCATCTAAGCTCCCAAAGCAAAGGGATGTTTGGAAGAGGGAGGAAAAGCCCCTTTGAAGCAAATATTTATCTTCGCAATAACTCTATCACGTGGATTTTATTACTGCTACTTTACAGATGAGCAAACTTAGGCACAAGATATAAAAAGCTTGCTGAAAGTCATGACCTCATGGTGGCAAAGTGAAAATTTAATCCAGGCTTGTCTGACTCACCCTGCCACCACTTCCCAGACTTGGAGTAATCCCTGAGGAAGAGTGGCTCCCACAAGAGGTGTGACAGCTTCACTCTCAGGGGAGGCAGAGCCAGCAGAACATCCTACCCCCCTCTAACAAGGCAACAGGCACCAAACAGGCACTCATCAGTGGAAGCCTGAGTGAGGGCTGGAAGCTCAGCCTCCTGGAAGTTGGTCCTAGGCGACCTATGTAGAACTCAATAGGGGCTGAGGTCACTGGGCTTGAGTCACCTCAGCACCTACAGGGAATATACTGACTCCTGGTTGGTCCAGGCTTGCTTCTGAGGATCCCTCAGTTCTCCCCATCAGGCTTTCTCAAATGGGTCCGAAGAAGGAAACTTTTCCAACCAGCCAGCTGCCTAGAGGCGATTCTTTCCCAAATTAGAGAGAGTGCGGCTGAGTATGGGCCCAGGCTTAGTTGAGCAGAAGGCTGCAGGATCAGGAAGGACTGTCAGGGGAACCCTAGGACCTCCTCCAGGAATTCGAGCCTGGAAGAACTCTGGTGGGCAGACTGGATGGTGGGCTGGCCCCTACCTCCTACAGCCCCTGTTCCATACCCTCCCCATCCCACAGAGAAGGTGTCCTTCTTCCTGTCTGCTCCTCCCTAAGTGGCACTGCCTGGACAAGGTGGGAGGGGTATACTGCCCTGTTTCCACTCTGTACTAGGGTCCCCTAGGCCACCCAGAGTTTTTCCTAAAACCCAGCCAGGCCCAACTTCTCAGTGAGCCGTTCTCAGAACTGTTTAGATCTTGGTGATGGCCCCAAGACACCTCTGTGGCTTTTCCCTGGGTTTACCCCAGCTCCCCAGTGCCCCTGTGCAAAGCTGGCATAGAACAACACACACACACACACACACACACACACACACACGCACACGAGCGCGCGCGCCCAGGACCCTGCGGCTCAGCTCCTGCTGAGCTTGACTCCCCACTCCGGAAGCGGTGCCCCTTACTCTACTCCAACACCCCGCCACCCCCAACCTCAGCAGTAATTGCTGGCGGAGGAGACTGGAGAGAGGCCAATTAGTGCGGGAGACGCGGCTCCTGCGTGGTGTTGGCGCAGACCGCAGCTCCCGCAGCGCCCTCTCTCTTCCAGCCCCCTGGCTCCCGCCGCCGCCTCCCTCCCTGCCTGGCCGACAGCTCCGACTGCCTGAGAGCCCTGGGGGACTCGCCGGCGGGCCTCCCGCCAACTGCAGTGATGGATCCAGCCGCCTGGCGCAGGGCCAGAGCCCCGGCTGCCGTGAGGGCGCCGGGAGCTGAAACGCCGCCGCTGGGTGTGGGCAAGCAGGATGCGGCCTCCCTCCTTGTGAGGGCCCCTGCACCCCGCGACAGCCTGCGCCCCAGACTTGGTGGGAGCAGGACAGCTCTAGTCTCAGGCAGGAGACAGAGGCGCTCCAGGTAGGGGCCATCTCTGCCTAATTCCTCTTGCGCCCTCTTTGTACTCCTGGCTTCTAGACCTCCAAGACTGTGCCTGGGCTGGCTACACCCAGAGCAGTTCTTTGCTGGTGGCCCGTGGCAGGGCCTGGCCTTAGAAACCCTCAGCCACCCAGGATCAGCTCCAGGTGGGCAGGAGGGTGAGTGAGCAGTGCCGGGCCGCAGGCGCTCCTCTCTGATGAATAAACTACGTGGACTCCCTCCCCTGGATCCATGCCCTACACAACCTGACTCAACCACCCAAGAACTCTGGGAGACCCGGAGGGATCAGTCCTGCCTTCCAGGAGTCCACAGGCTGCGTGGGCAAGAGACTCCAGGAGCTTGGCTGGGCCTTCAAACTTAGGGAAGCTCTGCGGTGCAGGGAAACTTAAGGTAAAGGAAGGCCGGGCTGGAAAAGGTAGCAGTGAGGAGCAGGCACCACCACTTCAAGACTTTCCTTTCTCCAACTGACCCCTTCCCAGCCCACGCTGTACACACTGGGGCCCTGTAGTGAGGGACAAGTTGGGCCTATGTCCAGGACACACTCTGGATGAGGCTGAAGTTTCTAGAAGGGAAGAAGCAGTGAGGAGGGTTCAGTTCAAAGGTCCAGAAATGAAATTGACCAAAGAGATCTGCTGCCCAATACTTGTCTTTCCCCTGCCAGTCCCATAAGGGACTGTGTTACAGGAGCTGAGGCCCCTGACCTGTCCTGGATGCAGCAGCATGGGATTCAAGGTAGCCTCTTCTTGGTGCCCTCCCTCTGCCCCACCCCCTCAGGTCTAGCCTTGGTAGGGAAGGGTTGGGGGCTTGCTCTGATCTGTAGAACCTCTCCCTCAGGCCCTGTTGGGTCAGACTTTCTGTAAGGGAGAAGGAATCACTTCCTTCAAGGAGTGAGAAGTCCCCTTTCCATGTACCAAGGCCATTAACTATGTGGAGGGGAAAGCACCTGTGAAAAATTGGGGTGTAGGGACTGAGTGAGGAAGTGACACAGTGACAAATACACCACTTTGTCTTAAATTAAAGTGGAAGTGTATTAAATTAAAGCATGCAGAAAGGAACACAGAGAGATGAAACAGACAGTGGACCAATCTTCCAAGAAAGTCAGGGTTAAGGAAGTAAACAGCAGGTGGACACACAGCCAGACAGATATAAGGACAGAGCCAGGACAGTGCTGAGGGCTGTTTAGGCTGGAGGAGTACAGTACCTGGGCACTCGGAAGGTAGCAGTGGGCAGGAATGTTTCTTATCTCAGTTGCCTGACCACTGAGACTCCCGGGAGATGATGGAAAGGATCATCTAGAAAGGCTGTGGGAGCACAGAGGAGATGACCTAACTTGATTGGGATGAGGAGTCAGGGAAGGCTTCCTGGAGGAGTATCTGAAAGGACCCATAGGAAACCGTGGAGGGAATGGAGGTGGAGAGGGAGAGCAAGCCATGTCAGCCAGAGGACACAGCAGGAGCAAAGGCCTAGAGGCAGGAATTAGCCTGTGTTCCATCCCAGCAGCTCTGTGTCAGCATGGCCCACACATGAAGTCTAAGAGAGGAAATAGGGCCCAAAGCTGGAGCACCAGGCCTCTGAGCCTTGGAGGGAGCATGGTCTCTACCCTGAGGCACTGGGGAGCCATGGGAGAAACATGTCCTGGCCAGACTTATCTTCCAGAAGGATCTTTGAGTTTACAGAGTACAGAGTAACCGGAGGAGGAGAGAGTAGAAGTGGTGAAACCAGGGTAGGGTGGTGCAAAACTGGACAGTAAGTCCCACAGGATGGCCCCTGGGGCACTGTGGTTCAGAGCTCTCCCACTCAGCCTACCCTGGGAATTCATGTGACCAAGGGGTACGGGAAGGGCCAGGTGTGGCTGGGGAAGCCCTCCCCCACCCCATAGAAAGCCAATCAAGACAGCACTCTAGTATTTACCACTGACCCTCTATAGTCCCAGCGATACCTCTATAATCCCATGGTCATGAGGGGTTGGGTTTTCACCTAATTGTGTTCCTGTCTGGACCTGTTCCTCTGTGTGTGTCCTCAGGCAAGCTACTGGCCTCTCTGGGCCTGGTTCTCCTCAGGTGTGTGCTGGGAACAATACTCCAGTCCAGCCTCTTCCAGCTGTGGTCCAGGACGCCTATCACTGTGGAAGAGCATATAGTGACCCCACCAAGGAGCCACTGGGTGATCATTATAGATCTCCTACCGTGAAGGAACAAGAACTCTTTTGAAGGGGAGCCTGAAGGTGGAAGAAAAGCCTTTCAGGAAATTAGCATGAGTGGCATGAAAATTTATCAAAAGCTGATAGAGGTGCCAGTGTCTGATTCATGTCTATTGCCTAAGGATCAGCTCTTTTGGCCTGAGGGAAGAACTGGTGGCTTCCATAGCCTTCCAGGGACTCCAGACCCAAAACTCCATTGGGTTTGGGCTTGCCACCTACACAAACACTTACACCACAAATGCCTCAGAGAAAGCTCTGATTGGGTGATTGCTTGGTCACCACCTAACCCAAAACATCCATACTGGACAGTCTTTGCAACCCAATATACTTCTTCCAGCCTATCCATGGCATCTCAGTATCCATCACAATCACCAACATTACCTAAGTTTGCAAAGCATACTGGGAGATCCCCATGGGCAGGAGGAAGCAAGATGAAATTAGAATACAGTGGGGCCAGGAAAGCTACCAAGACTGTGCTGTGCCTTTGAGGAGGTTGGGTTCAGTTTCCAGGGCAGGCATTGGTAAGGGGATGCTGTGGGGCAGTCATTCTGTCCAGTACAGTTGAGAAAGGCTTCTTAGAGACCTCTGGACCCATACTTAATGAAATAGTATGAATTTGCTTGGCTGAGGAAGTGGAGAGAAGCAAGCTAGACAGAGAAAGTTAGTCAGGGCTGAAGCTGAACTCCTTGCCGATTCACTCAGAAATATCATCTAACAGAAGAGAATTATTGTCTGTTTTATTAATTGCCCTTGTGTTCCTAGAGGGAAAGCAGGCTGGTGAGGTGGCCGTAGGCTAGTAATTCTGGCTGCCTATTTACAAGGCAATATTACAGCTCAATGGGAAACTTGGCCTGCAAGATAGTTCAGAGCTTCGGAAATTTGGGAAAGAATCCAAGAACAGGGCAAGGAGTCAAGGTATCATCAGCATGGAGACAAAAAGAAAGAAGGTAAATGAGGATGCATTTGGATTCAGGAGTCGATAATGAGCCAGAAGTGAATGTTGAATTATTCAACCTCCTTTATTGATCCATTGATCTCTATCTGCAGGTCTTGGTTTATTCTTAGTTGGCATTTCCTGTGTCTGAGACACTGAGAAGAGAAATGCTGGGAGGAGGGAACAGATTTAAAGACTCAAGAAGAGAGAAGAGGCAATGCCGAAGAGAAATTTGGCAACTGGTATCAGGAAACTTAAAATGCCCATACCTTTTGACATGGTGGTTCTGTTTCTGGAAATTGCCCCTAAAAATGCTATCCAAAACTTTTAAGAAAAAGCCTTAAGCACCATGGTGTTCACAGAAGCCTATTTTATAACGGGAATAATAGGAAACAACCAAGATAAATGCCCAACAATAAGGGATAGGCCAAGATTCCATTAAGAGTTTTATATGATTACATGGGAAAATGTTTATGACATAAGGTTAGGTGATAATGGAGTATTCAAAACTGTACCTATAGAATGTCATAACTATGTGAAGAAATGTGGATGGAAGGAGGCCAAAGAAAATATACTGAAATGTTAGCAGTGATTGTTTTGAGATGGTAGGACTCTTCCTAATTTCCTAAAATTTCTACCAAAAATATGTACAAGTTTTAAATAATTGAAACAAAAGTTAAGGTGGGGTGTGAGAGACATTCCTATGAAGGCTGCACAGTAGTAAAATAAACACAAATTCACAGGTAGCCAAATCCTCCAAGAACCTAGGTGGTTACTGTGCCCTAGGTGTGCTGACCATCTCTCTGGCATATTATGTAGAATGAGGGGACGCTGTGGCACAGTCACTATGTGAAAGACAAAGACCCCTGAATTCATATTTAAAGAAAAAGTATGAGTGTTCCCAGCAAAGAAAGAGGAAAAAGTTATGCTAGATGGAGAACAGTAAGAGCAAAAGCCCTGAGGCATGTGGGAAATGCAAGAAGCCAGTATGGCTGGATTGTAGGATACCATGAGGAGAAATAATGGGAGATAGGATTGGAAAGGAAAGGAATGATTGTCTGGGTTTCATGAATACTGGGCTAAGGGTCTTTTGCCTTTCTAACACGGGCAAATAGAAGACTTTGAGGAAGAGGCTTAGGCAGGAGGATAGTGTGGTTAGAGCTCACCACTGTCATTCTCCAGACCCCTAATCTAATCTATTTTTCGTTACCTGCCAGAAGTTTTGAGAGTAGGAAAGGGGAGGAGGAGCAGTCTAAAGCATCCCTCAAAGACCGTCAGCCAGGCCTCCTGACCCCAGCCAGGCCTCCTGACTAGGCTAGGTCCCCATCCCCAGGCACCCAGACAAACCCCTTGCCTCCCGTGACCAAAAGAGACTGATTTGGAGCCTGGGCAAGATTTGCAAACGTCAAACTTGTAATTACAAGGGTGAAATCATCTGGTTCCTTTTAAGCAAACAGATTTATTGATCCCAACACTGAAGAATGCTATTCTGGGGAAATTTGCTCCTCTTCGTTTTCCTCTCCCTCTGGGATGACTGAGATGATGGGGGAGGGTGGCAAGGAAGCTAAGAAGGGGGACAACTTCCTGGGAGGGGAAATTGTTTAGTCCCTAAGGGTGAATTTTATGGTATGTAAATTATATCTCAGAAAAGAATTCTTTAGGGCTCAGGAAACTGCCTCGTTCAAGAAGATGACATACACATCCTGGACTTAGGCCCATCTCCATCCAGAAACTAGAAGCTGGGTAGAGCTAGGGCTTTAGGCCCTGTGCCAGACACTAATTTCCCTTCTCTCTCACCCGCTTCAAGTCTCATTTGTGGCTCCAGATCCTATTTCAGCTCCAACATGGTACAACATTTCTCAGTAAATGAAGGGAAACTGTTTTCTTAGAAAAAATGCACCAGAGGCTCAGGGACCTGGGAAGACCTCACTCCCTTTTCAAGGAGGGGCAGATGTGGGTGGCTGTTGACACTATAAAGACCTCGATAAAGCCATTCTTTTGATAAAGATGGGGAGACAAGACGTATAGGCCTTGACCTTCCAAGTCTAAGAAGAACAAACAGTTGGGCTTGGGGCCAGGAATGCACAACCATCAAGGGCAAGAGCCACATCCTGCCATAAGGCCTACAATAGGACCCCTTCATTCAACCTGTTGGAGATCATTTGGGAGCATGGTAGGGTGCTCCAGGAGGGACGATTCCAGCCATAGCTCTCCATGAGCTTAGTTAGGTAGACAAGCAGGACTTTTAGCATCTCTTCCAGCAGAGGCCTTAGAGTTGAATGGTTAAGAGCATGACCCTGAGATCATCAGCCCCTTTGAGCCTCGCTTTCCTCATCTGTAGAATAGGGTTAATAATACCAAACTTGCAGGGTTATGTTGAGGATTGAACAAAGATTATATACTCCAATGCTTAGCCATTTTATCTCCGATGGGTCAGGTCTTATCATTATCCTATGGTCACCGATTTACCATTTCAGAGTCTCTGTTTCCTAATTTGCCAGATGGGTACAAGACCTGTCTTAGAAGGTGGTTGTGTGAATTAACTGAGATAAAGGGCATAAAAGCACCCAGCCTCACAGCTTCACAGTTAGACCAGACAATTGAGGGTTCTCATCCCCTGACCATTGTTATTGTGCATTTTCTACCCACTCATTCAAAGTCAGGCTGGGAGTCCTGCAGGAGCAGCTGCTCACCCAGGAAGGTAAAGAAGAGGATGCCCTGGGCAGTCTGAATCCTTATAAGAAGAAGGCTTTAAGTAGTGGGGCTTCAGAGAAATCAAGCAAATTTTGGGTGTGGGGAGGGTGTTTCTAGGCAATAAACAGATACCCTCAGGCTTCCATCTATGAGCCCTACTAGAGCTGGCTATAGCAAACCCCTCCCTGGGGTGGTGTCTAGATCAATTCAAACCCAGCTGGACAGAAGCACAGAGCTAAATATAGCTGACACGGGTGAAATTTTCCTTTATTAATTTCCTTTAATTCAGTTTTTTAAATAAATGAAAAAAATTAGTAACAACAACAAAAAAGGCATACAGAGGTCAGCTGAGGAGATGGCCTCCTTCAGCCCACGGCTTGTTTCCCGGCTGTACTGGCCAGTTGGACGCCAGACAATGCCGAGTGTGGGTTACCCTGCGGCCTGCAGTTGCCAAAGGCTGTCTGTGGTGTTGCTGTTCTGGGTCTGCCTGGCAGGCTTTCTCATCCCTTTCCTTCAGGACATCGTTTCCCATCTGCATGAGGCAGAGAGAGTACTCTGCTCTGTTCTGTACTCGCACCCTTCCTTGTCCAGCTCCCTTGAACCTAGAAAAGATTTGTCTCGACCCTGACCTTTTCCTTGTCAAGGCTCATCTGTCTGTCTGGGCTTTGCCACTCTAGTGATATTTCAGCTTGTGTTTGTTCCACATTTACCATAGCAGAAACAATTATTACTAGAGTCCAAAGACCAGGATCAGTTGCAGGTCTGTGAGCCCTACCTGGACCCACTGTGAAGTAAGTGCTGCTGCCCTATGGATCATTTTTTAGAGACAAAAAATGGAGAGTTTTATACAAATGCCTACCTAAAAGGAATATGGTGGTGCCAAATGCTATCACATGGGATATCCAACAGCAGAAACTGCTTCCCTAACCACTGGACTTCAGATCATCCTTGTTGACTGGGAGCAAAGTCATCATCTTCCTCTTATTTAACAATGGCTGTGTTGCCCTAGTGTCTGAAGTTCTTAGCTGAACTGGGAAGACTTGAGGTAGAGGAAGCAGATGGGTGAAAGCTTCTATTGCTGTGAGTTCTGCCTTGGTGCCTTGGGGTAGCGGCTACCTCACTCATCTCTCAAAATAAGTTGCAGATTTTTTAAAACTATTTTTTTTCCTGCACTTTGCCTGAGCTGATGTGGAGTTTCCCACTCCAGTTTTACCAGAGCCTTTAGGCAACAAAATAAAAATGGCATCCTTTGCTAGATGTAGCTGATGCAAACTATTTGGAGGGCGCACAAGACACTCCCACTCCCTCCTTTGGGCAAAACTGCTCTTCCCCTCTCTCAACTATCAGGTTCTCTCTGAGGCTGCCAATCCCAGGCCCCCAACCTCTGATGGGAGATCATGTGACGTAAGCTGGCTAGTGTCATCACACCAGCCTGGACATGGTGATTTGGTAGAGGGAAGAGTATGTGACCTAAACTGGACTAATCAAAGATCTTCCCAGGAATTTTATGAGTCAGAGATGGAGAAATGGCTATTCCCATCCTTTGCCAGGAAATGAATGCCATTGAGAGATCTTGAGAACATTAAGCAGTGAGAAGAAATGAAGAAACAGAAAAGAGAGTATCTATCCCTTTCTGTGATTTATTTACCTAAAATAACATGGACCCCCTTTTTAGATTTAAGTTTGCTTGAATTGGGTTGCCGTCACTTGCGATTAAAAGGGACCCGAGAGGAAGATTCTGAGATAGAGGGAGGCACAACAGTAGTGGGTGGTGACATACATATCTATGCCTGTTCTATTTGTGTACACACATTCACACAGGCTTGGTGTGGGCAGGGGAGCATGCCCTTGGATGGAACTGATTTTATGTTCGCTATTCAGAAAGAGTATATTTGTTAAAACCACCAGACTACAGATTTGACTTTGCTGAAAACTCCCTCTCTGACCTTAGGTGATGGATCACTCTCTAGACCTCAGTTAGGATCACCAACCATCCCATTTTGCCAGGGACTGAGTGGTTTCCTGGGACATGGGAGTTTCACTGAAGTCCAGTGGTTAGCCTGAGGAAAACCAGGACAATTGGTCACCCTAGCTTAGTTTTGTATTTGTAAAAATGAGATTAGACTAGACAGAGATGGGACGTTCTGCCAAACCCTGCATTCACACAGACATTGCCAGTTGCCCTTGGCACTAATTCCTGCGAATTTCAGTGTATCTTCACAATTCTTTGCAATATGGCCAGCTACTGTCAATCGGAGTTGGCACCATTTGCCATCCTTGGACTGAATTTTTGACAAGCTGGAATTTTAAGGATCATAATTTATTGAGTACCAACTTTGAGTCAAGCTCTGCTCTAAATCCCATGTCAAACTCTCTCCAGTTTGGGCTAAATCAGGAGTCCCCAACCTCCGGAGTCACAGACCAGTACATGGTTCCTAACAGGACCATGGCCTGTTAGGAACTTGGCGGCACAAGAGGTGAGCAGCGGTGCCAGCCGGTGAAGCTTCATCTGTATTTGCAGCTGCTTCCCAGCGCTAGCATCACCACCTCAGCTTCACTTCGGATCATCAGGCATCAGATTCTCACAGGAACACTGGTCTCTGGTGCCAAAAAGGTCGGAGACCACTGGGCTAAATGACTTCCCTAGAAACTGCGAATTTTATTTTTTAGGATCTGATTGCACGATTGGGTAAATATATGAACTGGCATTAGGATGAATATATAATTCAGCTTGTTCTTCCTTAGAAACTTAAATTTATTGAGTGCTCATTATGTGTTAGACCTACATAAAGACTCTCACGCTAACACTGCCAGCTTGTCTGCATTTTGGAAATAAGCAAACTGAGGCTTAGCCGTCCAGTGCTAGCCTCAGGCCCCAGTCACCAAGCAGGGGAGTTGAGATCCTATCTAGAAACGTCTGACACCAACAGCTCCGACCTCTCCATCATGATGCGAATTCAGTGGGATGCTTTGGTCTGTTTCCATCTTTAGTCTTTGATGTGTACAGCTTGCATCCACTCCTTCGCCTTTGGGGACGCAAAGCCCCCAAGGACTTAAATTTCCTCGCGTTCAAGTCACAATTTAGGGTTACTCTGCGCGGCTGGGGAGCACGAAAGTTCCGTACAGTCGAAAGAAAGACCCACGGAGGCCGTTTCATCTCCAAGGACCGGGCAGATTTACACAGGGCGGTTCCACAGTGAGTGGCCCGCGGGCGGGTGAGGGAAAGAGGGCTGCGCGGCGACAAGAGCTCGGGTTCGCTGCAGCCCAGCTGCCCCGCAGGCGGGCGGGTAGCGCATGCGCGACGCGGGTCGCAGAGTTGTGAATGGTGCGTTTTGTTTGCCGGAGTTTGGAGCGGGCGGGCGCGCGAGGAGGAGAGGTGGGGCCGACGGGGGCGGGGCCGGCAGGCCAGCGAGGTGGGCGGCGAAAGGAAGTGGCGGCGGTGGCAGAGGCCGGGGGTGGCAAGTGTTGGGTCCGCGCGCGCGGTAGGCAACGGCTGAGGCGGTGGCGGCGTGGGCTGGGACCGAGCTAGCGGCGGTACCTCAGACTCACGGGAGCGGGAGCCCACGCGGGCGGGCGCCTGAAACAAAGGGAAGCGAGAGTCAGGGCACGGCGGGTGGGCGGTCAGTCGGTCAGCTCGGAGCCCGCCAGCGGGTGCCCGCGCAAGCCCCGAGCCCGGCCGGCACGGCCTCAGGGCGGGAAGATGCCGCGCGTCGTGCCCGACCAGAGAAGCAAGTTCGAAAACGAGGAGTTTTTCAGGAAGCTGAGCCGCGAATGTGAGGTGAGGCGGGCGGGCGCGGAGGCCGCGGCGCGCCTGGAGTGGGCCCCAGCGTAGAAAAGTTTGGGCGGCGCGGCCCCCAGGAGCCCCGCGCCGGCGCGCCGCCGGATGGGCAATCTCTCCCCGGCAGCCGTCTGCCCGCAGACTCTGCTTGCTCTTATCGGCGCCGCGGGAGGCGGGCGGGCGCGCGGGTGGCGCCGCGGATTTGGCTTCTGATTTCGGGCCGTCTCTGCCTTGCAGATTAAGTACACGGGCTTCAGGGACCGGCCCCACGAGGAGCGCCAGGCGCGCTTCCAGAACGCCTGCCGTGACGGCCGCTCAGAAATCGTAAGTCGGCGGGGCTGGGGGCGCGGGGCACCACGGCGCGCGCGTCACTTGTTGCGCTGGGGCTGCCGAGGCCCAGGCGGGTTCCGGACGGCGCCGCGGACGCCGCGGCTCCCGGAACTGAGCGGGCGCCGTCTCACTTCCTACTTGGGATTCAAAATGCGAAACCAGACGCTGGAGGGCCGCGTTCTGCCGCGGAGACGCTTGCTTCCCTGTGGCCCTCGGCCGGTGGGTATGTTTCCCAGGCACGACTCGGCAGTTTGCCGCGAGTGGAACTCAAACCGGAGGGCAGCTAAACAAGAAAGGGTTATTGTATAGGCTGTGGTGTGAGTAAGGCGTCGGGGTATTTTAAGAAAACACCCAGGGATCTGACTCCTGGTTGATAGTTTGTTCCTGAGACTCTAGATTTGTTAATAAATTTATATGTGAAGTTTATTGCCAATGTAGCTGAGAATACAGCTTTACACCAGTTATCTGCGATCATAATAGAGGAAAAAGCCCAGAAGAAGGTGCCAGTTTCTTAGAATGTTAAACCTCAGAAGAATCAGAAAGAAACCATTATCGTCTTTTTTCATACCTAAAAAATATACCCCGTTGCTTCTGCATGGATTTGCGAAAACCACAGTTGATTTTGAGGCCGTTGTTTTAGGTGATAGATTTGGTGCTTCTCCACCAAACCTGATGTTAAAAATTTTCAGATGTCCTAGTTCCTTTCATCTCCTTTTAGTTTCTTCACGGAGGTGCTAATGAGGGGGGAATAAAGAAGCCAAAGAACGAGTAGGAAGAAACGAAAGAAAAATTGATTATTAATAAAAAAGTTAAAGTACTTTGTAATGGAATCCAGTTATGTACTTCGTGAATTGGGCCCATTGCGTTTGAAGAGACTTGAAGCTACGGTGCAATTTGAATCTGGATTAACAGTAGGAAGACATATTGGAACATTTATTTCTCTCACTTTGTAGAGAATCTACTTATTTTTGTTGAGATATAATTCACATGCCATAAAATTTTCCCTTTGCATCACCAAAATCATATTTATTTTTAAAGAATATAAATATGTTGAGATTTAAAATGGTCTCTTTTTAGAATTGTATTACACATAATGAGAAGACACTGGCTAAATTTATCAGGAGCCTTAGAATAGTTGGTTATTATTGCATGTTATGAAAGAAAATCTCCAGCTTTTAGCCCACTGCCAAGTTTCTTGAGTAGTTATGATTAAAACATATATGACAAATATCTTTTGGGTTTTGGCACTGAGTGGTAGAAGGTTCGTTGATTAGTTGGTCCAATGATTATATCGTCCTCTGCCTGGGTTTCCTTTTGCAAAAGGTGGATGGTATAGTATACTTAACCAATGGATTTCCTGGAGGTAATCGATGTAAGTAAAAAAGATGAGATACAAAGTGTCAGGATATTTTAAAGCTGAGGTTTGTTTTTGGAAACTTAGTGAAGCATAGCTATTAGGGTTTTTCTGTCATATTGGACTTTACTGCATATGATTATGAACTGGGAGTATAATCTACAATATATCTGAATTGCTGTACTATAATATTGCTGTATATTATAGCAGTATTATATAGGGTGCTTGTATTTGTCATAAATTTCCAAGAATAAATCATACACATGTTCTAGGTCTTCCCTTCCAATATCTGATCCTACAAATTTTAGTAAGTTCTTAATACCTGACAAGTATAAAAAATTGAATGTAGATTGAATTCTTTGTAAGATTTGCACTTAAGACAACATATATGTCTTAATTTGTTGAGTAATGTAACTATTTGTATTTGGGAAGGAATTCCACATTTCCCTCTTTCTAGTTTCCGTCCTTTAATTCAGTGTTCTCCACATTTAAATTACGAGATTCTTAGCTTCTAGAGGTTGGAGACCACATTAATTCTGTGGTATATTCGTTAATATAATCCCCTCTGTGCAGGTACTTTGCACAATGCCTTTTGCATCATAGTACTTGATGAATTCAATTTAGAGGTTGCTTAATTTAATTCCTAAAATGTATCTTTTGACTTATGAACAGGCAGTGGCTTTTACTTATTTCGTTGTGGAAATAGATGTGGAAAAGGCATTCTTTGGCCTCTATTTTTACAGCATTTATATACATCAAAAATATACATAGTTCCCAAAACTATCCCCAACCCTTTTCTCTCTTCTTTTTCTTCTGAATATCAATATATCAGTGACGTCGATGAAGAGTTTATTTAGTATTTAAATGTGAAACAGTTTAAAGGCTGTGATGATCATCTCTTCTTAACTATGAAACTTAGCCAGACTCCTTAATCATAGAGTGAATAAGTGATTATGGGTGAGGGGTAGAATCTATTTGGTAAACTCTGATTTATTCCCCATGTAAGTTCTTACTATAGTAAAAGTGTTAGCAATGTCTTCAACACTAATGATTAATAAAAGAAAAAAATACTTATGATGGGTATGGAGATTACCGTGAGAGCAGTAAAATATATATTTTTAATTTTGAAGATGGAAGTATAAAAGCTATGTTGGATCGGCAAAAGTGTGCTGTTTTATAATTTATGAAGCCTATAAAACATATTTAGCACAACCTGGAAATCTTACATATAGACAATGATACCAGTGTAACATTTTTATGTTTTGGAACAGAATTTTCCCAACTCATTTTTTGTATAGGGATTCCATTAAAAAAGTTCTGTGGTCAGATAAATTTGGGAAATGCTCTTCTAGAATGGTCTGTTTTTTATCACTCTGTCTCAGAGAAAGGGATCTTGATGAGATAATGGGTATAAAGCGACAAAGCAGGAAATCTCTTCTGGGGATGGCCTTAAGATGGGAGGTGAGGTAATAAGATCTGTAGACTGTGCTTACCTAGCATGGAGCTGATTTGGAGTACTAGCTGAATACTGAAGAAATATGCCTGGGAGATTTTGACACAGGGCATTGATTTATTTCATGGGCAGAATCTCTTATGTGCCACTACTCTGCTCTGAGAATTTCATTATCTGAGAGTGAAAACATTAGGTCTGTTGAACTCAAAATTATTTCTCTTATTTAACAAATACTTAGCATTTACTTGGTACTTTACAAATATAAATTTGTGAGGAAATTGAGGTACAGAGTTAAGTAACTTGCCTCAGGTCACACATCATGGGCAGTTTGCCTCCTTGAGTCTGCTTTTCATTTGAACTATTGTTGGTTTATTTCACTCGATTGTTTTTTAAACTTATGTTAGTAGTGGGGCAAGATTTTTTTAAAGTTAATATAGTAATGATGTTTGTTCAGTGTCTGTTCATATAAAATATCTACCACAAGAAAGAGTATCCCAGTTGATTAGGGAAATGCCATCAAAGACGTATAGAGATTTAGCAGTTAAGTTGACAATTGTATATAATGGTATCAGTAATAGAAATAAGAAGTATAATTTTTACCTCAAGAATTTAAGCTCTTTGATCATCAGAGGAACTAGTAGATAGTTGAATCAGCTAATGGCTTTAAACAAATTGCCCAAAATTTGTACCCTTTGCTTTCAGATGAAGATTCTACGCTTGAAAGCACATTATGCTTTAGAATTTTAATTCTAAATTTACATTTAAATGATGAAAAATGCATTTTTTTCAAAATACTTTTTACCTATTTATTTCTTAATTTCCCATGGGAAGAGGGGCAGTGTTATTCCCTTTTTTACTTGGGGGAGATATAGTTAAATTGCTCAGGGACTACACAGAATGACACTTTATTGAAATGGTTTTAGATTGTTTTGTCTGTTGAGCTGTGCCATCCAAATCTTCTATAAATATTAGATGAATACCTTTTTGTTATAGTCAGATCCAGTTATCCTAAGGTCAAATTTTAGAAAATGCATATTTTTTTAATTACCCAAGATTTTAGAATGGGAAGTGCTGTCACATCACATGCTAATGTATGGTTTATCAGAGGCAAAAAGGTCCTGTGTGTTTTTAACATGGGCTTTAGAGCATAGTGTTTCCTTGAATAAGGGAAATCAGGAAAAATTTAAATGTCTCATTTACACAACTTTAAATTGTGGTATGCTTTAAAATTCAAAAGGTTCACATCATCAGTGATTTTTACATTTAAAAATGTAAGTTAAATTCAGGGATGGTGGCTCTGGTTAGACATTAGCAATGTGTGATCCTAACGTCAGCAAAAAATGACCTGAAAGAAAGTATTGATTCTGTGTCTTGATTTTATATTTAAGCAGCCAATGGCAAATGTCCTCAAAATGGAATCAGATGTTTGTAACTTAATACTTAAGAAAAATGATGAGTGCATGTTTTTTACTTTTAAGTATTCTCGATGCTGCCTGGCTTACTACAGAAACTGATGTAAAAATAAATGACTGCCTGCATAATTTATGTAATGTCCTGCTTCTGATCCTGTTTGTATTGATTTTTCTAAAAGGCTTTTGTGGCTACAGGAACCAATCTGTCTCTCCAGTTTTTTCCGGCCAGCTGGCAGGGAGAACAGCGACAAACACCTAGCCGGGAATATGTCGACTTAGAAAGAGAAGCAGGCAAGGTAGGAAACATTTCTTTGCAATTTCAAGTACTGTGGATTGCTTTAGTAGGGATTATCTGATAATTTACATTTTAATAAAGAGATCACAGGTCTGATTATACAGGCATATGGTCATATTTGTTTTCATTTTATATAAGTATATAACACAATTTAAAAAAATCACTGTCAAAAATTTTTCTATCATTCCACTACTAATTTCATGTATATAATATTCCCCACAGAAAGTTCTAGCCTTTAAAGAGAATGGTATACTTTCTTCCACATAACATTCAAAACAATTTCTTTAAAAGTATTAATGGAATTTTTTTGTTTGTTTCTTTGTTTTTTTACTAAAATGTTTGTGACTGCAATGCTGGAAAAAAATTTTAAAAGAAAAATGAGAAAAGGCTCTGTAGGCTTAAAATTTAATACTATTTAGAAATTGCTAATGGATGACTTTCTACTATTACTATTTGAAAAAATAATATGAAAACTTTAACTTGGAAATCATTTTTTTTTGTTTTGTTTTAAGGAAAAGCTTCTGAGAAAACAAATAAGTGCCTTAAAATTTTTATGTTGAATGTTTAAGTTGAAGATGAATAATGTACATGAACATGTTTAAGCTGAGAGCCCTATTAAAATCTAAGTTAAATATATTATATGATTTTGGAGAAATTTTAATGAGTAATATCTTGGATTGGTTCATCTTTTTATGGATAAGTTGACTTCAGTAAAATATTTAAAGAAAAAAATTTTTTGACCTCACTTTATACTCAATTTTTCTCGTTTCCTTTGCAGTGTTTCCATACCTGGTTTTATCAACTTCATAAGTTACTTTTCTAAGTGTTGTCATGAGTAGTATAACCTATCACTTTATTTGCAAAACATAAGAAATATCTGAATATTCCTTTGAGGAATTTAAAAGATTTTTTTTTCCAGCTATATTAGGAAATTTCTGCTCATGTGTATATACAATGAAGAGGTTTTTTTGTTTTCGTTATGAAATAAAGTTTGCTCTTTTGATGGTGACAAACCAACTAATCTTTGGAAAGGGAGAGAGAAAATAGATTACAGAATGTTAAAAATGAGTAATAAGGAGTTTGCTTTCCTTTGTATTAGCTTGTTTGCTTGGAAGATTAAAAGCAAATGTTCCAGATCTTACTATTTAATAATTCTTATATATAAAGGAGAAGTTTAGGTCATTGTAGAATTATTGCTTTTTTGTCTGGTGCATGTATGTGTGGCTAAATGAAGAAATTATTGTTTTCCTTGTTCAAAGTGTTCTTAAAGTTTGTTTAACATGGTGGCTCAGATAGTACAGACATAGAACAAAAAATCCTTTCCTTTGACTTTAATGCTAAAGTATTTTAAGACTTCAGAATTGACATCTCAATGTTACTGAAGTCTTCCAGTATTGAATAACTATTAAATGGATGTTAATGCTCCTAGGAAGTATATTTGCTTGAATTAATTTAAGGATATCTGTATACTAGATTGAAGACCATATTATCCTTGGCTGTAAGCCATTGAGATGTTTTTAGTTATATGACCAACAACAAAAATGTTGGATAGCTTTTCCTAGGATTTAGATGATATGTTTTCAAATATATCAGGAAAAGTGATAAAACTGACGTAGGCTATCGGGAAACTCACATTTTATTATTTGTTTTAGGAGTTTTGTTTGGTAAGGGGCCAGATATTAAATATTTTCAGTTTTTCAGACATATGGTCTCTGTTGCAACTAGTCAACTCTGCTGTTAGAGTGTGAAAAGAGCCATATAGACAACATGTAAACAAATGAGTGTGGTTGTATTCCAAGAATGGTAGCACTGACAGAAATCAGTGTCCTTTCTCTCAGATTTAAATCTAAAAATGTCATATATTTCTCAAATGTAATTTTGCCAACACCTGTGCTATACCAGTGCTCTAGAAGAAAAGAAGCATTTTAAAGCAAAGAAAGAAAAAAGAAACCTGTGTATTGCTCCATACCACGGGGATAAAATATGCCAGTGAATTTGGAAAAAGGGTACTGACCCATGTTTTCTCATCCATGGCATTCAGGCTCTGGGGTCTCTTTCTCTTCCTCCTTTTTTGTGGTCTCTTTCTGGTAACCACTAGCTTTTATTTCTGTCCCCACAGGACTAGGACTAGAAGCAAAGAAAAATTGAAGAAATTTTCACCAAATGTTAATTATTTACCTCTGTTCCTTACATTGGGTCACAAATCAGTGTCTTTTCTTCCACATACTCTCAACTTAACTACTTCCTGAAGCAGCTTAGTTCTCTTCCCAATCACACCGAGCTTTGAGAAAACTGGTGGTTAAGGCTTTAGAGTTAGGCATAATTGAGTGAGTTAAGTCCTGGTTTCATTTACTACTATGTAACTTTGGGCAAGTTATTTAACTTTTATGGTCCTCAGTTTTAAGATGAGGTTAATGCATACCTCCTAAGGTTGCCCTAGTGATTGAAATAACATATAAAGTGCTTAGCTCAGTACCTGACAGAGTTATTAAAAAATTTATTCATCAAAAGATATTTATAGAACATCTGTTACATGTACTGAGCATTGTCCTAGGCACTTGAGATACATCAACAAATAAAACAAAGATCCTGCCCTGGACCTTGTTTCCTGAAAGTTATGGAGGAGTAGACAATATACATAATAAATTATATATTATGTTACAAAATGATAAGTGCTCTGGAAAGAGAAAAGTAGAGTCAATGAGTAGGAATGTTTGCAGTTTTAAATAAGACAGTCTGGGTAAAGAAGGTCATAGTTGAGTAGAGACCTGAAGGAGATTAAGATATGGTGAGCCACATAGGTATGTGGGAAAGATACTCTAGATAGAGGAGAGAGAGGAAATAGCCATTGTAAAGGCTCTCAAGTGGAAGTATGCACTCAGATAAACAGCAAGCAGGCCATTGTGGTTGGAGTAAACTGAGCAAGGAGGAAAGTAGCAAGAGGTGAGATCAGGGAGATAACAAGGAGCCAGTTTATATGACTATGGGAGCTGTTGTAACAAGGTAGACTTTTATTCTAAGTGGAAAAGGGAAGTAGTTTCAGGTTTTTGAGTAGATGGATGTATGATCTGCCTTAGGTTTTGAAAGGATCACTCCAGTTGCTGGGTTAACAATAGTCTATAAGGGGAGTGAAGCTGGGAGACCAGTTAGGTTATTACCATAATCTTGGTGAGAAGTCTTCTGTTTCCTTCACAGTGTTTTCAAACCTGGTTTTATCAGCTTTATAAGTTACTTTTCTAAGTGTTGTCATTGGAGCAGTGGTCATAGTCTAAATGTATTTTGAGATAGAACCAATAGGATTGGATTATGGATTGGATATGGTATGTAAGAATCAAGAATGACTCCAGGTTTTTTTGGCTAGAGCAGCTAGGAGTATGGGATTTACTGTTATCTAAGATGAGAAAGGCTGTGGGTGGAGCAATTTTGAGGAGCAATTTAGGACATGCAAGTTTGGAGGTAGCTTGTTACTGCGGAGGTAGCTTATTACTGCAGCTTCTATTTTCTCACCATCTACCCTTCTTATGGCATTGCTTTTTCATAAGTGCCCCTTAATTTGCTTATCTTAAGAGTTCAGTAGCCTTTTAAAAAGAAAATTACTGAAGTATAGTTTACTTGCACCCATTTTAAGTGTATAATTTGAGTTTTAACTAATATACGTACCCATATAAAAACCACCCACAGTGAAGATAATATTTCAGTCATTCCCAAAAGTTGCCTCGTGCCCTTTTACAGGAATCTGGGAGTGGCTTGGCTGGATGGTTCTGGCTCAGGGCTGGGGCTGTGCAGTCTGAAGACTTGACGAGAGCTGAAGGATCCACTTTCAAGCTCAACTCATATGACTATTGGTAGGTGGCTTCAGTTCCTAGTCATGTGTGCCTCTGGATAGAAAAAGAATGAAGTCACCCTACCTTTTGTGATATATCCTCCAATCACTTGCGTCTTACTCTGTTCATTAGAAGTCAGTCACTAAGCCCAGCCCACACTCAACAGGGAGGGTGGAGATTTATTCATACACATGGATGTGAATACCAGGAGATTTGGGATCATTGGGGCCATCTAGGAGGCTGGCTACCACAATATTCACTTGGATTAAGTGAATTTAGAAAAAATTAGCATGCTAATAGGAAACAGAAGCACCATGTTCTCTGATATGAATATGGCTTTGCGATCTAAGAAAATGGGCTTGGCAAAATCAGTCCTTTTATTTATTTTTTTCTGCCTTTGCATTGGTTGGAATATTTTCAAACCACGGGTCTTCAATAAGGAAGGCCTGTTAATGAATAACTGACCATAAATATTAGATACTTGATGTATGATCAAGTCAGAGCACAGAGTTTTCTAATTTGTCTTTCAATACATTTGAAACTCACATTTTGGTGTCTAGTGAGCTGTCTACACTGATTTTTAGTAAAGGTCTTTCTCAGAATAGGGTTTGAAATAATACTGTCTAATGGAAGGAGCTTTAGATTTGAGTCAAAAGATTATTTTAACTATTTTCCTTATCTGTAAATGGGAATTATAATGTTTGCCCTATTCATATACCTCATGTATGGGTTAAATGAGATAACAGAATATATGAAAATGCCTTTTTAAATTGTAAAGTTCAAAATCAGGCTATTCGATGGTTTTGTAGGGTGAGATTACAGTTAACTTAATCATGGAGTTTTGGTGCTATGGTGTGCCTTAGCTCAGCTTCACTTCAGGTAGCTAGCTGTGCAGTGTTGGGAAACCACATCTTTCCTGAGTTGTTCATCACGGTGTCTTAATGAACCTTGACAACCAAAATGTTCTTAATTCTTTCTTAATCTAAACTGCTTTCCTCTAATTTAGCTGTCAGAAGGAAGGCAACTGATCAGAATTTAAATCATTCTTACATTAAATCTTTGTAGACCAAGCAACTCCAATTCCTTTAATCTTTCCTCTTAGGACTCATTTTCAATTACTTTTTATTTCAAACAAATGCAAATGATTATGGTTGACCAGAACTTGTTAGTCTTGAGTGGTCAGATTAATGGTTTTTGCATGCATTCCATGTTTTGTAAAGCCTCACTGGGATTTTGAATTAATGATTGTATATACTTATGTGATCCTAGTTTACGAGTATAAAAATAAAGGTATGTAAAATATGTTATAAACTGAAAAAACGAACTTTCTGGTGCTACTGCTTACCATTTTTTCCTATGGAAATTGACTGTGCTGTCCGTCTAGTTTTACTACATTGGTCTCAGAAAGAGAAGCTTAAACTCTTTTTTCCTTTGTTGCATGCCTGTTTCTAACTTATGATTTTAGTTGATGGTCAACACATTGCAGACATTGAAAGGTAGTTATAAAGTGTATGTCATTTGAGTAGGTACTTTTTAAATACGTTTTTTGGTAAGTTGTGTTTTTCCTTTCTGAGCTTTTATACTTAAAAATCTTGTATCCTTTTTCATGAGCATAAAATAACAAAGCAGAATTTAATAGCATTTGATTTAATGAATGAGGACAGACTTGTTTTAAATGGCGTCTCTAAAGTCTGTGACTCCACTTCTTCTGGAGCATTTTGCTTACTTGTCTGCAGGATTTTTGTCCAAAATAAATATTGTGTCTGTTTATATACCATCCACAATTTGGCAGGGTTTAGAGGACTCCTTGATTTTAGCTTTTAGAAATCCTATTCAAGCTCAACAAGTTCCTTCTCAACTCCCTCAACAGCCCAGTCACTCCAAATAAAAGATATCTGCGGTAAAGTTTTTTGGAATGTGATTTTCTCCAAGAGCAATAGAAGCAACTTTAAATTAGCTTGTCAGATCTAGATTTTAAGTATTTCAATTCAACTAAAATATGAAGCATATTTTCCAGCACTTAATTATGAACAGTTTAGTGCATTAAAATAAGCTGGTTTATTAAAAATGTTTTAAGTAGACTATAATAACTGAATCATAAAATTTAGAACTGGAAGCCTTATGCTTATATTTTTAAAGAAAAGCTTATGTTTCAATAATTTTAAAATCGCTAAGAGGGAGAGTTGACTAGCTTCATGAATAAATAAGAATGTTTAAAAAGTTAGGATATCATGTCGTACCTTCCAGTTAGAGTAACATTAATTTGCATATGTACCTCTGAAGTATTTGAAGATCGTATATTCTTTTCTTCCCTTCTCTATAATTGCATTATTTGCCTGGATTTTACCTTTTATTGTAAAAGTAAATTTTCAGTCTTGGCCTTACATAAATGACATATTCCAAGTTAGAGGAGACAAGTCTACATACTGTATATGTCTGAGAGGACCATCCTTAATTCTTCCTCTGCTTGCTTCTACTTCCTACCCCAGTATTCTTTTTAATAATTATTTCAAACACTTCGAGGATAGAGACTGTTGAAATGTTTCAACTGAGGAAATTAATTTTTGAGAACTGCTATATCTTAATTTTACTGCTTCCCATTTTCTCTCGTAATTGCTTTTTTTTCAATTAGTATTATTGAGGTATGATTTATATACAAAATTCATCTATTTTAGGTGTACAATTCAGTGACAGATGTGTACAGTCAGTAATGTAACCACCACTACAATCAAGATATAGAACATTTTTATAGCTCAGAAAGTTTCCTCATGCCCCTTGGCAGTCAGCCCTCCCACCCCTTGGTGTGGGCAACCACTGATCTGCTTTTTGTTACTATAGTTTTTGTCTTTTATAGAATTTCATATAAACAGACTCATACAGTATGTAGTCTTTTGTGATAGGTGTCACTTAGCAACATGCTTTTGAAATTTATCTACGTACATTGTATAGTAGTCCATTCCTTTTTGTTACTGAGCAGTATTTCATAGTGAGGATATGCTTCATTTTATTTATCCATTTACCAGTTGATGGTCATTTGGGTTATTTCTTCCTTTTTGGCTATTGTGACTAATGCTGCTTTGAACATTTACATATAAGTCTTTCATGTGGACATATGTTTTCATTTCTCTCAGGTAGGTATGTAGTACTTGAATGCTGGGGTCATTTCATGAGGATAACTTTTTAAGAAACTGCCAAACTGCTCTCCAAAGTGTCTCTACAATTTTGCATTCTCACTCCGAGTGTATGAGAGTTCCAGTTACTTCACATCTTTACTAACACTTTGTACTGTCTTTTTTGATTTTAGCCATTTTAGTGAGTGTGTAGTTGTATCTCATTTTGGCTTTAATTTACATCTTCCTAACAACTAATGCTGTTAAGCATGTTTTGTGTGCTTGTATGCCATTTGTATATCTTTGGCGAAGTGTCTGTTCCTATCTTTTGCCCATTTTTCTGTATCAAGTTGTTATTGAGCTGTAAGCGTTTTTATGTATTCTAAATATAAGTTCTTTATTAGATATTTTTGCAATTGAAGTTTTATTATGAGTCAGATTTAAAGTAAGAGTAGCCTTGACTGTATTTGACATTAAAAAGAAAAATCTATCTTTCTGATTGTGTGGTTATTAACCGTGAAAGAACAGAAAAATTAAGAAATAAGTATATACCTTCATATACGAAAGAAGCAACAAAATGATTATCAGTGTTAATTTTTAGAATAAAAAGATGAGAAATATATACATAGATATACTTAATGAACACACATACGATGAACATCCATCTAGGAATCGTTTGCAAATTAATCTAGGAAACAGTAGTGATACAGTACTGTATAGGTAGCAATTATAGGGAAATTATTTTTCTCACAGAAAACTTTGGGCATTCTCGTAAAGGCATTGGGGTGAGGGCAAAAGAGTATATTAACTATCTTTGAATACATGGAACTCCCTTTTTCACTTATACTTTTATTTCCTCATTTAAGAATTAGAATAATAGCAAACAGTTCGGTAGCACTGGCTGTGTGCCAGGCTCTTTTAATTGATACATAGATAACATACTGATACTTTTATGATCTTTTTACTGCTTAGAAAACATTTGTAAATTTTAATGCTATTTAGCTGGAGCAGGATAGGAAATTATTTCTTTGATGTCACTTCTTTGACACTTAGTTTTCTACAGATGATTAGAAGCCGCAGATTAGCTAAAATGGTCTTCATGTTATAGACAGTACTATAGTAGGGAATTTAATTATTATTACATTATTTTGTCAAAGTATACAATGTAAAAGTTGGAATTATCTGTCATAAGCTTTTCAGTTTAGGCTGAGCCTTCTTAAACTGATGTGTGTTTAAGAACCAAGAATGTAAAATAATTAATGGAAAATACAATAATGTAAAATGTGCCTTTTGTCAGTATAACTGTGCTTTTAGGACTCTGATGCTGTGCTGTATTGTGTGTCCTAAGAAGGAAAGGGCTCAGTCTGGAAATGGTTGACAGGTTGTGTTTGTGGTTGAAGACCTTTCTTCCATGTATACAACAATACTGAGCCCTTTTATGTTTTAAAACTTCAGATGTAAAGGCAAATTAATCTTCAGATTTAAACAAGAGGGTATCCTAGAACATGTGACTTCAACATTTCTGTTAGGAGAATTTACATGTTTTTAAACACACAATATTCTGTCCATATTAAATGATAATTTCCAGTAAGTATTTGGCCTCACTTGCAGAATATTGCTTTATTTTTTTAAGTTCATTTTATTTTTATTTTTATTTAGAATATTGTTTTAAATAATAGCCTTTTGGGAGAATCTTCTAAATTTTTTGAGAATATTACTTATTCATGTCAGCTCTTCAGTCCTGGTTTGCTATCCCTTTGCTATCAGAACACTTCTGGGCCATTTCTAAAATTGAAATAAAATTACATAACATAAAATTCACCATCTTACCCTTTTTAACGTATATAATTCAGTGGTTTTTAATGTACTCACAGTGTGCAACCTTTGCCACTAATTCCAAAACATTTTCAGAACTCAACCATTTTAAATACATTATGACAATCTGCAAGCCACTTTTTATGATGATCACCGTCACCAGGCACTGTACTAGATGATTTACATTATCATGGATTCTCCTAACCCTGCACTATGTAATTAAGCCTTATATTTGATTTTAGAGCATATTTTGTGATAGTTTGATTTTACAGCTGAGGAAACTGAGATGCAGAGAGGCGAAATAAGTCTTCAAAAGTCATGTAATTTGTTTCCTAGGTAGACCCAGGTCTTTTTTACCCCACAGTCTCTGTTCTTTGCAGTATACCACATTGCTGCTAATAATTATTAGATAAATTGCTAGAATTCCACATACCACCTTCCAAAGCCCTATATTAAATTATTTGAGCCCACCAAGTTATTCTTACCATTAGAGTGAATAAGTGTTACTATTTTAATGTAGTCTTTTTAGACTTCATTTTGATGACTTTGTAACAGCCTTAACCTTCATCTTTTTTCTTTTTTTATTGTCATTGCTTTTTTAATTTACTTTTTTAATTGAAGAAATGACTTAAATTTTTTTTCACCTGTCCGCCTCCTCCCTCCCTCCTCTTCCCCTATCCTCTGGTAACCACTAGTCCATTGTCCATGTCCATGAGTCTCTGTTTGTCCTGCTCATTTGTTGCTTTTAGGTTTATATCCTACATATAACTGATATCATGTGATTTCCAACTTTTCTGTCTGACTTATTTTGCTTAGTATGATTATTTCAGGGCCCATCCATGTTGTCGCAAATGGCAGTATTTCATCTCTTATGGCTGAGTAGTATTCCATTGTATATATGTACCACAGCTTCTTTAGCCAATCATCTATCGTAGGACGCTTCAGTTGCTTCCACATCCTGGCCACTGTGAATAATGCTGCTGAGAACATTGGTGTGCAAATATCTTTTCGGATATGGGTTTTCAAGTCTTTGGGGTAAATACCCAGTCGAGGGATTGCTGGATCATATGGCAGATTAATTCTTAGTTTTTTGAGGAACCTCCAAACTGTTTTCCATAGTGGCTGTACCAATTTGCAGTCTCACCAGCAGTTTATGAGGGTTCCTATTTCTCTGCATCCTCTCCAGCATTTGTTACTACTTGTCCTGTTGATTATAGCTCTTCTAACAGGTGTGAGATGGTATCTCATTGTGGTTTTGATTTGTATTACCCCAATAGCTAGCATTGTCAAGCATCTTTTCATATATTTGTAGGCCATTTGTATGTCCTCTAGAGAGAAGTGTCTGTTCAGGTCCTCTGCCCAGTTTTTGACTGGATCATTTGTTTTTTTGTTGTTATTGAGTCGTATCAATTCTTTGTATATTTTGCATATTAGACCCTTATCGGAGGCGTTGCTTTGCAAATATAGTTTCCCATTCAAATGGTTGTCTCTTTACCTTGTTGATGGTTTCTTTTGCTGAGCAGGCTTTTAGTTTGATGTAGTAACATTCATTTATTTTAGCTTTTACTCTTGCCTTTGAGGTCAAATTCATAAAATTCTCTTTACATCTTTTTTCTTTATAATATTTAATTTTACTTGGATTGTTTTTTTAAGTAGTAGTGCAAATGTTTGCAATGATAATTAAGCTTCTAGAAAACTGCACATAATCAATTCTTTTGTGTTGATATTATGTTAATAATTTGGTAAAGTCCACTGTAATGTTTTAAAAATTCTTACAGAGTTGACTCAGGAATGGATTGCAGTAAATAGTATCTGCCTGTTATTATTTTTTATCTTAATTAAGAAATAAAGAATTTTATAATTTAAGTATGCTTTTTATAAAAAGTATGCTTTTCACTTAAAATTATATCTCATGGATCAGAACATTTCAGGACTCTCTTAAACATGGCTTTGTTTACTTTGAATCAGAATAAAGGTGGCAGAACTAGTAAGCTGTCTATTTTTGGGGGGAGAGGAAGGTATTCATGTGATATATTCTAAAGTAATGTAAAGAGTTCACAATATTTATTCTAGATGCTATGGATTTAACCATGAAATTGACTATCCAGTCTGTTCTTTAGGGAAGTAGTCTATTTTCACACACCCAGAAAATACTTAGAAAACATTAATAATTCAATTAATTAACACAACTACCATTGAGGTAAATGTAGACTCAGGAGTTCTGGGTGCTAGCTTTTACTGCTTACTAGCTGTGTGACCTTCAAGTGAATTACTTAATCTTTTCAGCTTTAATTCCTTCGTTTTAAAATTTTCTTATTGAATGGTTGTAAAGGTCAAATAGGACTTGGGAGAGTTTTGAAAGCTATAAAAAATTTATATAAGTCTAAGATGGTAATGCTAGTTAAACCTGAATGGAAAAGTATTAGGAAGAGAGAGTTAAGAAATGAAGGGAGCTATATGGAGCTGTTTAGGGGAGGGTGGGGGGAAGGGACTTCTTTAAGCAAAGGGTGTTCAAAGTAAAAGCATAGAGTTGCAGAGAGCCCAGAAATAGCATTTGAGGTCTCAACAGTGTTCAAGTTTACGGTGGTTTATGATGCCTAAACTAACATAACATTACTTTTCTATACAGTGAGAAAGCCAGTAGATTTTAAATATACCTCCATGAACAAAAGTTCTGTTTAAGACTATAAATCATATTACATTTTTACCAAATTTTAGACTAAAAATGTTTTCTGCTTAAGCCATGTGTGTCTCAGTTTGAATGTAATTGGTGCTTAAGCATTTTCTCAGATCGCTCACAGACGGAATGGCTCTTCCCAGACAATGGACTCATCAGTGTTTCTATGTGGAGCATTCTTCTGGAAAATGATGTTTAGTGAAAATGATTTAAAAACAACATATGACATTAACTTTGTGTGCGACTGTACATTAAAACCAGTATAATATTTCAGCATGCTTTTGGAGTTTAAGTTTTACTATGTTGTGATTTTTTTTTGTTATTTACAGTACCTTATAAGATGTCCCAAATTAGGTGAGCTAGTTCAACCTTTTACTTTTTAAATGTTTATTTAATTTATTTCCCCTTAAATGCTGTTCATCTTTTCATTTGTTAAATGAATCTTACAAATAAAAGAGTAAATAAAACCATACTATAGTTTTAGGAATGGTAATAAAAGGAGTATCCATGTACCCGCTACTTAAGATATATAGCATTTCTACTACCTTAGAACTGTGATTCTAGTATAGTAGCCTCCAGATACATGTGCCACAAGTCTGAGTTGACATGCTGTGTGTGGAAAAAAATGCACCCCAGATTTTGAAAACTAGGTACAAAAAAAAAGTGCACTATGTCAATTTTTATATTGATTACATACTGAAATAATACTTTAGATGTAATTGGGTAATACTAATATTAATTTTACCCCTTTTTAGTTTTTTAAACATGGCTACTAAAAAATTTATGTATATGACTTGCATCTGTAGTTTGTTATATTTGTTTTTTTGGACAGTGATGCCTTAGAAAACTCCAGTCCTTTTTCCCACTCCACAAAAAAACAAAACAATAAAAACTACTATACCAATTGTTATTCCCTTGCTTTTTTTAGCATTTTATTTCCTATGCATATATCTTTAATGCATTGTTTAGTTTTGAAAAACTGAATATAGCAAGCACAAACTCCATGGAGTGTAAATAAAGGACTGCAGTGTCATTTTAACATGAAAGCTTCTAGGAGATAAGCTGAACAGAATATGAGTCAAGTCTGGATTCAGCTTCCCTGCAAATTTTTAAGAGCCCTTCTAGGAAATTTAGTGAGCAGAGTCATGAGTGGGTTTTGCAAAAACGAGGGCTCACACTGGAGTTGGGGCATCTGGCACAGTGTGAGCCAGTGTTCACAGTATGCTGAAGATCTGGAGGAAATAATGGGGAGTGGGCTGCTATGTACTTTCTAGGCTCACCATGACCTACCTTTCCACAGGAGTTTCCCCATAACTCTTAATCTTGTAAAACTGAAATTCTATATCCATTAAACAATAACTCCCCATTACCTCCTCCCCTAGCCCCTGCCAACCACCATTCTTTCTGTCTATAATTTTAACTACTCTTAAGTACCTTGTACAAGTTGAATCATACAGTATTTGTCTTTTTTTTTAAGTATTTGCCTTTATGACCGGCTTATTTAATTTATCATAATGTTCTCAAGAATCATTCATGTTGTAGCATATTGCAGAATTTCCTTCCTTAAAAGGCTGACTAGTATTCCACTGTATGTGTATGCTACGTTTTGCTCATCTATTCATCTGTCAATGGACACTTGGGTTGTTTCCATGTTTTAGCTATTGTGAATAATAGTGCTATGTACATGGGTATACAGATGTGTCTTTGAAACCCTGGCTTCATTTCTTTTGGGTGTATACCCAGAAGTAGAATTGTTGGATCATAATTGTTGGTAATTAATTTTAATTTTTAAAGAACCACCATACTGTTTTCCACAATGGTTGTAGTCTTTTACATTCCCACCAACATTGCTTAAGGGTTCTAAATTTTCATCCTCACTAACACTTGCTGTTTTCTGTTTCTTTGACAGTAGCCATCCTAACATGAGATGGTATCTCATTGTAGTTTTGGTTTGCATTTTCCTAATGATTAGTGATATTGAGCATCATTTCATGTGCTTATTGGCCATTCGTATAACTTTTTTAGAGAAATGTCCGTTACTCATTTTTTTAATAGTTTTTTGAGTTTTTTGTTGTTGAGTTTGAGGAGTTCTCTCTATTGGTTTTGGATATTAATCCTTTAACAAATGTATGATTTACAGACATTTTCTCCCATTCTATGGGTTGCCTTTTTGCTCCATTGATAGTGTCTTTTGGTAGATAAAATTTTTTAAATTTCATAAAGTTCTTTTCCTTTTTCTTTTTTTTACTTCTGTCTTTGGTATTATCTCCAAGAAATCATTATCGTATCCAACATCATGAACATACCTTTTATCCTATATTTGCTTCTAAGAGTTTTATAGTTTTAGGTCTTTGAAACATTTTGAGTTAATTTTTCCATTTAGTGTTAGGTATGGGTCTAACTTTTATTGTTTTGCGTGTGGATATCCATTTTCCCACCACCATTTATTGAAAAGACTTTCATTTTCCCAATGAGTGGTCTTGGTACCCTTGTCGAAAGTCATTTGAGCCATATATGTGAGGGTTTATTTTTGGACCTTTCTGTTCCATCGGTCTATATTTTGTCTTTATGCTAATACTACACTGTTTGGATTATGTAGCTTTGTCGTGAGTTTTGCAGTCAGGAAGTGTGAGTCCTTGAGTTTTGTTCTTTTCAAGATTGTTTTGGCCATTCAGATCTTGAGATTCCATATGAATTTTAGGGTGGATTTTTCTATTTAGTTAACACATTTATTTATTGAGTAGGTTTGTATATGTAAATACACACACAATCTATTAATGTTACAGGCACATTCTGTATTAATCCATGTTATGATTTCTCTTTTGAACTGTAAGAAGTAGATTGGTCAGTTACATTTCACTATAGAAGAAGCTACTTTTTACATTTACATACAACTCAGTTAACAATTCACAGGCAAATGAGATTGAATGACTATCTGTAGTGATTATCCAACAGAAGATTATCCAACAGAAGAGCAGCTGACTGTGCCTTTATAAATGGGGAGGAGCATGTGGCTAAAGGAAGATGAGCCAAAACCAAGTATCTTCTGAAAGAACTTATTAAATAGACTACAGAAATGATTACAACTGAAAGGCAGGATACATTTTTCCTTAGTGGAATATCTTATTTTCCTGGGTGCCTGTGGCCATCCCAGTATTACTGCTTGTCTATTGGTTTATTGATGGGAACAGCTGTTAATTGTCTCAAAAAAATGATTTCTTTCGCTTGGAAAGAAATTACTATATAAAACATTGGTGAAAATGTGTGTGTAAGCAGTCAGTGTTTCTGTAGTATTCTATATGTTTCATAAATTTTATGTACATTGACTTTCACCTATGAAAGAGGCATTATTTAGCCCTGATTTTATATGTGAGGAATCTGAGGCTTACTAGCAAACCTAAATAACTTCTGTCAGACATAAGGATAGAGCTATAATTTAAACCCAGGTTTTATCTGATTTCAAAGCACAGTTTTGTTTTCACTCTTCCCATGATGTCTTGGGGTTAAGTATAGTGATACTATTCCTTTTCTTTTACAAATAATTATAGTTGATTCTTGTTATTTATGGCAGTTACCTTCTAAAAAGTCACTGCAGAGCCGAATTAGCAAATACATAATAATTGCTTCCAGGGAAAATGCAGAATTAGATTCCTGCAAGCATCTGGTCACAACATCTTCCGCAACCAATCAACCAATACAAAATCTTGTTTTAATGTGTTTAAAGACAAGTTTAATATATAATGTTGATTCATTAATTTTGAATAACAGTAAGATGTTGGGCATCTAGGTTATTTCTAATCTTTTAATCATTATTAAAAAATCCTTGAGAGTGAACATCCTTGTAATCAAATATTTTGTGTATATCTTTGATTAAACTTTGGGATACATTCATAAACATGACATTGCTGGGTCAAAGGAAAATCCACACTTATTGCTAGAAATGCCTTCAGAATTGTTAGCCAGTTTACACTCCCTCTCTCAATGTAATAGAACCTGGTTTCCTTCTTCATAGACATTGTTAATATTTTTTTATTTTTTATTTTCATATTTAGAAATAGTTATAGTTGTTTTAACTTAATGTTTGATTGCTGTTAGTGAACATTTTTTCATAATTTTTGGCCATTTATGTTTATTTTGTTCTAAAGTCATTTTTTCAAATAGTTAGCCAGTTTTCCCACTTCCACATGAAATATCTGTTACCATTGATTTGAAATGTTGCCTTTTCCTTGCTTATTAAATACTTGTATACTTGGTTTTATTTTTGGATTTTTTTCCTATTAAGTTGTTTCTGACTGCCATAGCACTAATTTTGTACTGATTGTGTTGTTACATGTTTTAATATCTGAAAGAGCAGAAAATTACTCTTTCTTGGATAGTTTGATTCTTTTGCAGGAACCACAGACTTATTTCTCAAATTCCAGAAAACATTATTTCTGGAAAACAAAAATTCCAGATTTCATTGGAATTTTTTAAAATAAGGATTACTTTAGGATAAATTGGCGTTTGTTATCTTAACCATTCAAGAACATGACGTCTCACTAGTTATTCAAATCTTTTTCTGTGTTTCAAAAATTAGGTATTTTCTTCTTATAGAGCCAACTAGTTTCTTATTAAATTTATTTTCAGCAAAAAAAAATTTTTATTCTTAGAAGTGGATACTTTTATTACTGTTTT
The DNA here is from genome assembly GCF_902729225.1 of Pteropus medius. NCBI lineage: Eukaryota > Metazoa > Chordata > Mammalia > Chiroptera > Pteropodidae > Pteropus > Pteropus medius. Next base: position 18,384,202 of record NW_024349801.1, read on the forward strand.
ATTTTCTAAATAGTTACTATTGTAACATAGGAAAGTTATTAGTTATTGTGTATTTACAGTTTTTATAACCAGCCACTTGGTTTTTCAATTGAACATTTTGGATTTTTAGGTAGGTCATCTTCAGATAATATATCCTAGTCATATTTATATGCAACTTTGTTAGAACTGTGGTTTTTAAAAAGGGATTGCAAAGCTGCTGTATCCAGCTTCTTACAATTTTACTATCAGAGATATGTTCCATTAACTTAAGAGTTAAGTGAGCTCTACTTAAATGTAATGGGTGAATTCAATTTTAATTCTTACAGCTCTTTTATACATTTAATTCTCCTTTATTAAAGACTTTAAACTAGTGTTATAGTCTTGTTTGGGTGGTGGGATATAAATCTGTTTTTAATTCATTGTATGTATCCACTCTTATAATACCATGTACAAAATGACAGGTAAACATTTGTTGAATAGGCAGATCTTTTCAAATTGAAGTTATAGGGAAGATACAAGAAAAAAACCTAAATTCCATCTTTATTTCTCCTTTTCTATTAATCATTATTCAAATATTTACTGAGGGCGTAAGAGTATTGACCATTCCCTCTTACTATTTCCCTAATACTTCACTTTATAGACTAGAGTCACAAGTGTTTAAGCTATAATGGTTTACTACAGAGAAGTGAAATATTCTTTCCAATTGAAATGGTTTTTTTGAGTGTGAAGTGTCTTCTTGCTTTTGTCAATAGCTTTGACAGTTGATTTCTGTGTATATTGATTTTATGGCTCAGGACTGGTGTGCATAAGAGTCTTGTTTGCTAATCTATGGTTATTCTGTTTTAATTATCTTGAAATTATTTTCCTTAGGAACACTCTAAAAAGGGAACTCTCTGCTATTCCTTTGTACCCGCAATGTCTATTCTCCACCTAGCTACCTACGAGCTAGAAACACTGAACATATATGTGTGTGTGTGTGTGTATGTGTGTGTATATGTATATATATAGTATTGTAGAAGAAAAGGCAATTGAGAATGCCACTGCTCGTTCCAAATTTAGATACTCTTAGAATAAGTAGACTCCAGACTGTCAGAGATAAAACTATATTTTGTACAAATTGATAAAAGAGAAGTCGACTAGGTTTTCTTATACTCTTCCTGACACATTTCAAAACATGGGGTAACTAATTTTTAACTACTTAAGAAGTTTGACCCATTTACTAAATGAAGGGTATTTTTAATCTCAAGCTCTGTGCTAGAGATCCGGTATCTGTGAGGGCAGAAGAAGAATGGAGTTGTTACTATTAAAATTGGATCTTTTTTGTCCTGCACACCCTTTTGAGAATCTAGTGAAAGCAATAAACTTTCTTAGAAAAATGCACATGAGCACAAACACATACATTTTTATATAGAATTTTAGATTTCTGGTCTTCTTGAAACTTTACCATAAACCTAAACTCTCTGGTAGGTTCTCTGAACTCCAGACTAAGAACTCCTGCCTTAAATAAAAGCATTGCTAAAAGTTATGGGTGCTCTAAGATCCCATAACATAATACTTAGATATCTAATGTATCCAACAAAGGAGAAACTTTTACTTAGAGATCTAAAATTTAACCTTTAGCCTCTAGGCTCCTTACATATTTTCCTCTTTTCTCACTGGCTGTTCATAGCATACTCTGCTGGGTTCTTTCCCTACTAGCCAGCATCTAAAAGTTGAATTTTCTTGGCATCCTTTCCTCTTTTCTCTTCTACTTACTGCTTGGGAAATCTATTCCTTTCCTCTGGAGTTAAATACCACTGTACTGTTGATGGCTACCAGATTTACATTATCAGCTCATAGCTCTCCTTAGAGTGCTAGAATCCCATTTGCAATTGCCTTCTCAAAAATCTCCATTTACATAACTCATAACTTATGTAACAAAAATTGTTGCAAATACTTTTTATAATAGTTTTATTGAGATAAAGTTTACATACCATAAAATTTACCTGTTTAGAATGTACCAGTCAGGGGTTTTAGTATGTTCACAGAGTTGTTGTAACCATCACCACTCTCTAATTTCAAAACATTTGCATCACCCCAAAAAGAAATCTTGTACCTGCTAGGAATTACTCCTCATTCTCCCCTTTTCCCCAGCCCCTGGCAGCCACTACTCTCCTTTCTGTCTCTCTGTATTTGCCTATTGTGGACATTTCATAAATGGAATCATATAATATATAGCCTTTTTCTGGTTTATTTTACTTAGCATAGTATTTTCAGGATTTATCCATTATAGCATGTAGCAATACTTTATTCCTTTTTATGACCGAATATTATTCCATTATATGGATAATGCCACAGTTGATGGTGCATACATCTTTTTCCTGAAGTTCTACTGCTACAGTGATACGGAATTAAGGCAAAGGGATTAAGAGGTACAAATGGATGGTTGCAGAATAGACCTGGAGATGTAGAATGTAGCATGGGGAAGAGGGTTAATAATGTAATAAATATGTAAGGGGGAAGAAGGGTACTAGACTTAGTGGAGTGATCACTTTGCGAGTTATGTGGATCTCTGATCTATGCTATACAGCTGAAACTGGTATAGTATTGTATGCCAACTATAAGTGGAAAAAAACTCATTGAATTGTACAATGTAAATACAAGCAACTAATTGTCTCATATTTCAATAAAGACAAAAATAGCTACAGAATGTGAAGATTAAGTGATATTGTGTAATTCGGATAGACGATAACATCGCAAATACTGATATTTAGAGCTTGAGTTGATTAAAAATTGTGTAATACTAACTTTTACCCTATTTCCTAAAAAACAAAATGAGAGGTCATACTCACTTTTTAACTTTCTGCGAATTCTCAACTACATTCTCTGCTTTTTTGGTTTTGGAAAGATAAGCAGGCCTTTTTGTTACTGTGTTTATGTGTAATTATTTAACCATTATAAAGGCTTTATAGACTCCATTTTGTATAAAGTATTTAATTGTTCTAGAACAATGGGTTTAATCCCTAGGTCATAGTCTAGTAAATTTTCTTTTCACAATTTGAAGTAAGACATTATTTTCCGTGAAAAAAAAAAAAATTGTTTTACTGTTTAAATGACATTATTGAATTACATTGCAAAATGCCACACCGTTAAGAGACAGAATTTTATTTTCTTTGTACTTTGAGGTTTGGTATTCATGAATGTATGAAAGTGCCAAACATTTACTTTAAAGATCTACACATAAAACTGTGTTTATTTGAATGTGAACATCTAAATAAATCACAAGGATCATCTAAATATTGTTTTAAATTACTATTCCGGGCACTAGCCTTGATTAAGAACTATAGCCATTTTCTGAACGCATTTAGGAATTTCCTAAAACAGATCAGTGTTTTCTTTGTCATGAGAGAACTTTTATAAAGAAGTAATAAATGGGCTTTTAAAAAATTTAGTAATTTCTTAAGGAAAATATTTTTGACTATAAGTTAATATGAATAAGCTGCATTTATGGAATCTTTGATTCTAAAAGATATAAACCATTGATGAAGAGTATAGAATCTGATTATGAACTTCACCTTTCTATGCCATTAGAGGAATTCTCTTGATGATTAGTATGAGAATTTAAAATAATGAGGCACATTGATAAGTAAAAGGTTACACTCATTGCTGTGTGGCACCCCCACTCCATTAGAAAGAGTAAATGGAAATCTTGATTAGAAGATGTGATAAGTGAAGTTATATGGATAGGCAATGTAGAGGGGTATTATATTTAAGTTTTGTGAGGTGTCAAATATGAGGTCATAGTCACTTGTTTGACTTAGGTGCACATCAGTAGAGTTTTAAACTTAAAATGTAGAAGGGAATGAGCACTTATCAGAACAGAAGGAAATGTGTGGTTAAACGGTTTCAGCTATAACTGTAGACTGTTTCCCTTGGTCCAAATGGGAGGAGGAATGGACCCTTATGTTTTTGGCTTTTTTCCAATATAAGTAGAAATTGGTTCAGCATGGTTGATTGGAGTCCTTAACAGGGAAAATGTGGTTGTATTTAGTGATGGAAGAGAATGACATAAATATGTACTAAGAAAGTTTTATTTTACAGGTGTTTCCGTAGTGATTTTTCTAGCATGTTTACAATTACTGATAGTCAATTATTTTTACTAAACATCTCTAAAAACAAGAATGCCCCAAGATTCTTTAGCAAGATTCTTGCTAAATTGAGTAAAGGAAAAGTTAATATTTCCAGCATTTTTCTCAAAATGAGGAGCTGTCTTACTAATTTTATCTAATTGTAGGTAGTAAATAATGCTAATTTTAGCTCAAAAAAGTACTGGGATTATCCATAGAAAATATACCTCGTATATAGGCAAATGAACGTCATCCATAGAGATATATTTGATAACCTGTAGTTTTGAAAATTCATTGAAATTCTGCTTCCTCTGCATTTTAAAAATCTTGTTAAGGCAGTAAATGATTTAAAAAATTATGCTGATTTTTATTTAGAAGCCCATGTTAAATTAAAAAAAAAAGTTTAACCTTACAATAAGATTTTACAGTAATTATTAGAATAGTAATTTTTAGAGTGGGGGAGATTATAGGAGCTATAATAAATTTTTCTTATTTTTTTACTGCATCACAATAAAATATTCACCTTAAAATCATAGCATTAGAACCTTTCCTTTCTTGATGGATCATTAATTGCTCTTGAGGACAATTATATTTTCAGGCAGTGTGAGAATTAATTTGATTGAAAATGAAAGTGATCTGAATTTAGAAATCATACCTACAGTGACTTTTGCTATAGGATTATTTATTTACTTGAAAAAAAAATGATGAATAAATAAATGTAAAATCATTTAAGGTTCAGTTAAAGTTCTTTGCTTAGAAGCAATAGAAATCAACTCTGGCTAACATCAGTAAAAAACCAACCAAACAAACAAAAAGCTTCATTACTTACCATGAAGCTATGAGGTTGCTTATAAAACTGAACAGGAGTGTACAGCTGGAAGAGCAATGATGTCTACTTCAAGTATCATCTTACCATAGTTTTTACAAAATGTATAAAACTTCCTTTTAAAAATAATCTGGAAGCATTGTGACTACAAGTAAAATCCTGGTGAACCAAATTAACTTTATAGAATATAGTCAGAAGCTATTGTTTATGTACTTTCCTATAATCCTTAGTTTTATAATTATATTCATCTTTTTTTATTTTCTGAGAAAACCACAGTTTTCATAAGTAACTTTGTCCTTCGTTTTTCATGTATCTGATGGTTTATCATTGGTTATCTTTTTCTGTGTCTTAGGTGTATTTGAAGGCTCCTATGATTCTGAATGGAGTCTGTGTTATCTGGAAAGGCTGGATTGATCTCCAGAGACTGGATGGTATGGGCTGCCTGGAGTTTGATGAGGAACGAGCCCAGGTAGGGCAACTTCAGGCTTTGCTGAGCGTGGTGCCTTTATTTATCCCTATTCTGCCTTTGTCTGGGGATTTATCTTACCCGGTATAGAAAGTCTCATGTTCAAGTGATACTGAGGAATCTTGAAGATGTTGAGACCTAAATTCTGGTCCTGGTTTTGGTAAGTTTTTCCTTCAGTAGCTCTAAATTTCATTGGATTACCCTTATCTGCTCAGTGGGGCACTTCAAAGTCCAGCAAATGGTTCTGTTTAATATTTATTCTTGATCTTTAGAACATTATGAGGAAGAAAAAAACAGTTCAGAATACAATGTAGGAACAACACTTCTGGAATGGCTGAGTGAGAAGCTTGGCAAATCCTCTACCCAAAAAGCAATTATTAAACTGGACAAACCTGTTAAAAAAAAAAAAACTAAAAAAACAACACACACATTTAGGGTCTCTGGACTTTAGCCAAAGGACATAAATTGAGAGGTATTTATCAAACAAAGCTACTGAATTTCAGTAAGAAAGTGATTGTCTGTGGCGTTTTAGTCAGGAGCTACTCCCATCTTTTTCCTCAGTGCTATGGTCCCTCCAGTTCTTCCCTGGGCAGGCAGGGCAAGCCATTAGGGCTGGCAGCTCTGTTCTCCTGTTAGAGGGAGCTGACTTTATTTAGAGCAACACTTGGAAAAATCCATCCTCAGAGATGTATCAAAAACAGTTGAAATCTCTGTGACAAACAACCCCGGAAACCTAATGTTGCAGAAAACAAAATGGTAGACTGGCCAGAATTTTATCGAGGCAACCTAGGGAAAGAGAGAACTAAAGTGGGCCCTACTAAGATCACACTTAACCCCTCGTGGTCCATAAGGCTGTGTGCAAATGCAAGGTCATACCTGTTCAGCAGAGAACAAAGAACCTTTGCAAATTACTAATTCTTGGCTGAACACAGGGTTGACGAAAAAGCTCCCTGCTCTTTGACAGTATTTCCTCAAGCTGCACACAGATCCAGTGGCAAAGGAGGGAAGCCTATCTTTTCCAGGTATCTAAGCAAAACTTCTGAATAGTCATTGGCTGACCACTAAGTTATGCTGACCCAGGGGCAATCCCCAGAAAGCAAGGCTAAAACAAAACAACAACCACAAAGAAAAACTAAGCAGCACATGGCTAAGGAGATAGGTTTTATAGAATTAGTCCAGGCAAGTCACAAAACAAACAAAAAACAGCAACAGCAAGCTTGAGGCAGAAGTTAGAATTCAGAGTTGCTACAGTATATTATCTAAATGTCCACTTTTCAACAAAAAATTATGAGATGCACAAATATACGTGAACATGTGACTTATACTCAGGGAAAAAGGCAATAGAAACTGTCTTTGAGGGAGCCCAAATGTTGGTTCTTAGTGACAAAGACTAAAAAGCAATTATTTATCAGTATGTTCAAAGAACTAAAGGAAAATTCTTCCCTGTAAAGAATAAAGGAAAATTATGACAATGTCTCATCAAATAGAGAATATCAGTAGAGAGATCTAAATTGTTTTAAAAAATCAAATAGAAATTTTAGAATTGAAAAGTACAATAACAAATGAAAAAAGACAGCACATTTGAGCTGGCAGAAGAAAAATTAGTAAACTTGAATGTAGATTAATAGAGATTATCCAGCATGAAGAACAGAAAGAAAAGAACAAAGAAAGATGAACAGTCTTAGAGACTTTTGGACACCAGCATGCATACCAACATAAGTTTAATGAAAGCCCCAGGAGAGGAGAGCTAGAAAGGAGCAGAAAATGTATTTTAAGAAATAATGACTGAAAACTTCTAAATTTGATGAAAAATATTAATCTTCATATCTAAGAAGTTCAGTGAACTCCAGGTAGGATAAGCAGAAAGAAACCCACACCTAGATATATCATAGTCAAACTTAAAAAACAGAGAATCTCAGAAGCAAATGACAGAAATAAAAAGGAGCTCCCTTCGTTGTTTCTTTCTGTTATCTCTTCCCATGTTCTTTGTATATGGAACGTGAGGATTTTCATATGGAGAGATCAAAATGAAACCTTCCTAGTAAAAAAATTAAGATTTAAAGTTAAAATTCTTAAGAAAGAATTTCTTCTACCTTGATTTCCACAGGATTAGTCCCCAGTTCTTTCAGAAAAATAGTAAATGGCAATTTTGAAGGCAGATTTTGTTAGAAGTGATACAAGTTGAATTTATATAAGGGAAAATTTCAGATTGAGTTGACTTCTAAAACTGAAGTATTTTATTAGAGAGAGAGGTAAAATTTTTTAGTTTAACCCACAGCATTTTCCATACTTAGAATTTTCCAAAACTTGTCTCCCTCGTTCACAAATTGATTTTTATTACTACAAAGTAAATGCCAGCTGTTGTGATAGTAAACTAGCATAATAATAGGTCTTATGTAATATAATAATATAATAAAAAGCAGAGGACCCCAGCCATTTAGTCAACAGTCAGTACTTCTCTATAGCTTTCCTCATCGCAGAATCATCTGCAAGATAATAAAAGTAAAGAGGCAATGAAGTTTACAAGTTAGGACTAAGAGCTTCATAGTCATATAATTGTGAATCTTGGCCCCATTACGTACAACTGTTACGGACTGAATGTTGTGTTCCCCCAAAATTCATATGTTGGTGTCCCAGTCCCCAATGTGACTGAATTTGGAGATAGGGCCATTATGGGGGTAATTAAGGTGAAACGAAGTCATAAGAGTGGAGCCCTGATGTGATAGATTAGTGTCCAGATAAGAAGAGATACATAAGAGAGCTTGCACATTTTCTTTCTGCCATGTGAGAACAAAATTCTCAAACAGATGCTGAGATATCCGGTAAGCTAATAGATAAATAGAATAGTCACAATTCCATTTTTAAAAATTGTGTAAATATTTCAGGTGAAATATTTTCATAGGTATTGTCTTTTTGCCTTTGTTCAGAGCACATATGATAAACATTGGCAAAGATGTGGAGCAATAATTGGTGTGTTGGTTGGTTATGTAAACGTGACATAACATTTGGAAAACTGGCAATGGATACTAAAACCACATATGTATATCTGTGATCCAGTTCTACTCTAAGGCATTGGTATGCAATGGGAATGATTACATAAATGACAATGAATGACTGTGTTACTGGTTTATGTATTTATTACACTTTTTATTGTTATTTTAGAATGTATTCTTTCTACTTCTTAAAAAAAAAGTTTGCTATAAAACAGTATCCCGTGTTACGCAGACAGCAGCCTCATACATTTCATGTTCACGGTGTCTCTTCATCGCATTATTTTCTCTCTTTTTTTTTTTTTCCCTCCCTTCCCCCTTTTTTTATTATGGTGACATTGGTTAACGAAATCCAGTAAGTTTCAAGTGTACAATTCAACAGTAAGTCATATATATTTTGCATTGTATGTTCACCGCCCATAGTTAGATTTCTTTCTGTCTATATCACCACATATTTGACTCCTTTTACCCCATCTACCTCCTGCTTTCCCTCTGGTAACCACTGGTCTATTGTCCATGTCCATGAGTCTCTCTTTTTTTGTCATGTTTGTTTGTTGCTTTAGCTTTATATCCCACATATAAGTGATATGTGGTTTTCAACTTTTTCTGTCTGGCTTATTTTGCTTAGCATGATTATCTCAGGGTCCATCCATGTTGTCGCAAATGGCAGTATTTTATCTTTTCTTATAGCCGAGTAATGTTCCATTGTATATATATACCACATCTTCTTTATTTAGTCTATTGTAGGATACTTTCAGTTGCTGCATTTTTTTCTCTTGTGCTTGTTTTAATCTTATGTTTTGTTCATCTTGACCCTAAATGTACAAAATCCATTGCTAATGTTGCCAGTAGGAGGCCATATCAAATAATTGACCTGGAAATGAAATTAAAAGTGATTAAGGACTACAAAGGTGGAAAATCTGACGGTTTTTGCTTGCCAATCTAGTATGTCCCATTCCACCATAGCTGCCATCTTGAAGAATAAGAAAAAAATGATAGAAGCTGTTAAAGAATCTGCTTCCTTGAAGGCAACGAAACTAGCAAAAATTTGGGAAAGGCCTATATCAGACATGGAGAAACTTCTTGATTGAAGACCATACAGAAGTATACCCTTCTCAGCACCATGACAGTCATGGCCAAAGCAAAAAGTTTGTGTTGTTGAAAGAAAAGGCTTAACCTGACTACAATATTGAATTTACTGCTAGCTCTGGGAGGTTTATGATTCAAGAATCGTTACTTATTACATACCATGAAAGTGAGTCAAGTGCTGATGTGAAGGCAGCTGAAGAATATTCAGAAACTCTGTAGATAAGATGATTGTGGAGGAAAATTACTTGCCAGAGCAAACATTCAGTATGTATGAAACCTCCCTGTTCTGGAAAGGGGTGCCTGAAAGGACTTTTATCCATAAGGAGGCCAGGCCAATATCTGGTTTCATAGCTCTTAAGGAGAAGATAACTAACGGTCTTGGGAGCAAGGTACAGGCTACAAATTAAAACTCCTTGTGATATGGCATAGTGAGAACCCCATTGCCTTCAAGAATATCAGTAAGTACATACCACCAGTGTATTGCAGGAGCAATAAGAAGTTACAGATGACCCAGCTGCTCTTTCAAGAATCCCTCCTGAATTGCTATGCCAGCAAAATGGAAAAGTAGAGTTACAGAATAAGATACCTTTCAAAATTTTGCTTATTGTTGTAATGCTCCCAGACATCCTCTTTTTATTGGTGATCTTTATCCCAATATTAGAGTGGTGTTTCTCCTTTCAAAGATCACCTCTTTGATGCAACCCATAGATCAAGCAATTATAGCAGCTTTTAAGGCCTACTGTCTGCAGAGGACCTTTGCCCAGGCTATCGCTGCAACTGAAGGAAACACTGATGCAATTCTGGAAGAATTACAAGATCATTGCCTGCATCAAGAACCTTGCATGGGCTTTTGATGATGTCACCAAGGAATGTATAAATGGCTTCTGGAAGGAGACACTCAAGAGGTTTGTCTATGACTTCAAAGGATTTGCCAAGGATGAAGGGTTTGTAGAAATCAACAAGGCCGCGGTTGAGAAGGCAAACAACTTTAACCTATGTGTGGGTAAGGATGACATTGAAGAGTTCCTTGAGGTGGTTCCAGAGGAGTTGACTAATGAGTTGTTGGAACTGGAACAAGAACAAATACCTAAAGAAAAGCCAAGAGAAAAAGAAACTGCAGGAGAAGAAAAAGGAGAAGAACCCCAAAGAAAATTCACAGTGAAGGGTATAGCAGAAGCTTTTGTAGACCTCAGCAAGCTCCTTAAAAAGTTTAAAAACATAGATCCCAGCATGGGAAAGTTTTCATTAATAGAGAGGAATGTTCATGGTTCGTTATTTGCTTACAAGCAAATCTCTGAGGAAAAAAGTAAGAAACTCAGCAAACCACTGTGGACATATTTCTGAAAAGAGTGACACCTCCTCAAGAAGAGCCTCAAGCAGGTCCTTCAGGAGGTGTTCCAGAAGACATTGTTATCATAGGAGCTGACAGCTCCATGTGTGTTATTGACCCTGAAGACCTTCCAGTGAGACAAAATGTGGAGATAGAAGACAATGGTATTGATAATCCTGACCCTGTGTAGGGCTAGGTTAATGTGTGTGTTTGTGTTTTAGTTTTTAACAAAAAAGTTTAAAAAGTAAAGAAAAAATAAATATTTTTAAAATAGAAAAAAAAGCTTATAGAATAACGATATAAAGAAAAAATGTTTGTACAGCTGAACAATGTGCTTTAAGCTGAGTGTTATTACAAGAGTTAAAAAGTTTAAAAAATCAAAAAGTTTACAAAGTAAAAGTTATAGTAAGCTAAGATTATTATTTTTAGAAAAATTATTATTAGATATAAATTTAGTGTAGGCTATAAATTTAGTTTATAAAGTATACAGTAGTGTACAATAATGTCCTAGGCCTTCACATTCACTCACCACTCACTCAGTGACTCACCCAGAGCAACTTCCAATCCTGCAAGCTCCATTTTTGGTAAGTGGCCTGTATGGGTATACTGTTCTTTGTCTTTTATACCATATCTTTACCTTTTTTATGTTTAGATATGTTTGGATATATACTTACCATTGTGTTAAAATTGCCTACGGTATTCAGTACAGTAACATGCTATACAGGAACTATACCATATAGCCTAGGTATATAGTAGCCCATACCATCTAGGTTTGTGTTGAGTACGTTCTGTGATGTTCACACAACAACTAAGTAGCCTAACAACACATTTCTTAGAACATATACCCATAATTCTGTGATGCATGACTATATAATATACTTTAATAAAATGTTTTAAAAGTTTCCCGTAAATGAAGATACTTCTGAGAACAGTTATATAAATTCAGAATTAAATCATGTTTTCTGATTGTATTTTCATCTTTTATTTTTTGTAAATCGTAGGGATAAATTTCAATGTTTTAAATAATTGCAATTCTCTAAAACTTAAACTGAAAATTTTGGCACTTCACCATTGAATCAGAGATTCAACTGATTGTCTTTAATTAGAGACATCCAACTAATTTTGAATAAAATGTAACTACTAGGACTCATCAAAAAAAAAAATTGATGCCATTATAAGAACTAAATCGATTTCAGAGTAGTTTTTCAAATGCTCAGATTTTCTAAAATCCAAAGTGCATGCATACTGTTGTGATGAATTTTTATGTATTCAGCATCAGCTTTGTCATAGAAATTTTATAGTTCAGTTACTTTAACTGTGGATAAATAAATATATTTGTAATTTATGCTACAGTAACTTCTAAATGATATGGGAGAATATCTTTGGATAAGAATTGTTTGGATAACAATTATCAATTATATGTATACCACAACTAGTTCCTAGTAAATTCCTATTTTGTAGTTTTTAAAAATTCACTGAGAATGTTATTTTTATAAAATGTGTCTTCCACCAACATCTGTATTTGTAATATCAATAGCAGAGCCAATAATTTATCTTTGTTGATATACTTTTTAAATTCATTGACTTCATCAGTCACAAAAAGATGTTTTACTTTCAGCGTAATAACCTTTAAAAAGTTTTACAAGTATACTTTGGAGGTGTTGCAGATTTAGTTCCAGACCACTGCAATAAAGCAAATATTGTAATAAAGGGAGTCACACCATTTTTTTTGGTTTCCTAGTGCATATAAGAGTTATGTTTACACTACATTGTAGTCTGTTAAATGTGCAATAGCATTATGTCTTTAAAAAACAATATACCTTAATCTTAAAATACTTTATTTTAAAAAATGCTAGCCATTATCTGAGACTCCAGTGAGTTGTAAGGGTTGCCACAAATCTTCAGTTTGTAAAAAAAATGCAGCACAGTGAAGTGCAGTTAATGAGGTATATTTTGATACTTTTTTTCAGGTTAAAAAAGTTGAACCATTATTGGAATTAACAGATTTTCTATTTGAAGTACCTGAAGACATTGATGCAAAACTACTATCCTTTAACTTTTTGCAAGGTTTTTCTGTTAATGAAACCAACATATGAACATCTTCCTTTTTTGTATGTGCCTGAGAATGTGAGTGAAATTAGTTTAGAAGAGTTATTTGATTTAAATGGAAAGTTATATTCTACAGAGTGGACGTTAAATGTTACTATTCGCAGCTGCACATGTTAAATTGTCGCCTTTGAAGTATATGTTGATACTTCATCAGATTTATTTCTTTTGGTTTTCATGTGATCAGTGATATCATTTTGGTCTGCACAGAAAATATTAAATGTCATTATTTTGTGCTAATTACATGTTCATCATCAACATTCTAAGAATGAATTTGATTCTTAATTTTTCATTAAACATGACTTCCATTTTTAAATTCATTGCTGCAGAAAGGTAAGTATTACTAACCTGTAAAAAAACATAATTGTAGATTTATATAATACAATAAAGACAATCACTGCAGCAAGAATGGTCAGAATAATTCTATATATGCTCTGAAAGCATTGCTTGGCCTTCATTTCCCACATGGGTTTCACGTACACCCTACCACCTTTTGTGATGACTACTTTGTGCAGATCGTGGTATAGACCGTGGAGTAACAGACTAGTATGTAACAAGTATTTGGGAGGGACCAGAATGTTAAAAACTTCTCCCACTACCATCGAAGACTCGTAGAGTTAGTTGTCCCTGGTCATTTGAGCATACTTTATTGGGTAAATGTGTAGTTTAATCAGCAAGTGCCCTTTATACTGACCTTGAAAGGGAGGTGTTACTTAAGATTGCAGTGGGAAATGATCAGGATAACATTGGTAATTGCCGTTCGTCTTTCAGATTTAACCCTTTATTAAAGTGCAGACTATTTACTACACATACATTTCACATCTCATTAGAAGAATCCAAGACAGAAGCTGGAATTAGAAAGTGGAGGGCTACCAAATCTCTTGGCTTATTTTACTACAACTATTAATTAGTAATGATACTTTTTTCTTTTAATGAAATAATAATCTATGACCATTGCTAGTATACACATTAGTGGCTAATAATTTCCTTAGGGAATTAGATCACATTTCACATTATATGCTCTTATTTCATCATGTAATTTTTCTCTACTAAATCACAGTTGATAATTATATATTGATTTTTGTAATTATTTGTTCATTATCCACCTGCCCCAGTAGGCCAGAAATTGTGAAGAAAAAAACCATTTGTTCCTTCTCATTGTATCCATGACATCTAGCACAGTGACTTGGATGTAATAAAGACTCACTAAATATTTGTAGAATAAGTGAATGAGTGAATGCACAGATACCCTGTTGTCAGCAGATATATCCCAGTTGATACCTAACTAAATAGAAAGCCCTTGAGAGTTGAAAATAGCATTCTTTTGCAGATACCTTTGGCTTATATAATAACATTCTAAGAATACAGTAGGTGTGTGTGTGTGATAATGTTTAGTCAAATGTATAAATTTTGTATGTTTATAAATGCTTGTAAAATAATAGCTAACGCATTGAATACTGTCAGGTATTGTGCTTAAGTACTTTTTTATACATGTTATCTTTTTTAATCTTTACAACTATCTTGTGAAGTAAGTGTTACTGCTATGCCAAGTTTACTAAGGCTTAAATAAATGAAGTACCTTGCCCTGGGACATTTACAAAGCTAGTAAATGCATCATAAGAATGGAAATTTGATCACACCTTTCAATTTTAAGTTATAGACTTTGTGTCAGTGAAATTTTAAGTAACAACTCTACTAACAGAAAGGATTTATCACACAGAACAAAATATCCAGTCATACACAATCCATGCCTGATATAGCACTTAATTATATTATCAGAGCCCTAGGTCTTTTCATCTTCCTACTGTGCTATGATCAGTGTGTGACTGCATCCTCGTTAACTATGTTTGCAAGCTGGCTGCACTATCTCTGGGCATTGCATCAGTTCCTAGGAAGGAGAAAAGGTGAAATGCATCTTAAATGACTTTCTTAGAAGCCCCATTAGGTGACTTATGCTGCTATCTCATTGGCTAGACCTGAATTATTTGGCCACTCCTTGCTGCAATGAATCTAGGAAGGTGAATATTTATGACTTTTTTGGTATTGTTTTTGATCTTTTAGTTTCTTCAAGTATACCGTCAAAAATCCTAGTTTTGAGAAGTGTTTGACTGCAAAGGTTGAACATCCTGTGCTGTATACAGGGAACTTTTTAAATTGAAGGGAAATATGGTCAGATCATGCTTTAGAAGGCATGCTCTGATGGCTATATGGTAGATTGGAAGACGACAGGATGGAAGCAGGAAGAGACTGTTTAGGAGACCTTTGCAGTGGTTTACATAAGAGATCTTACAAGTCTGAACTAGAAAAATGTTTGTAGGAATAAAAAGGAGACTAAAGATTCCAAAAATATTTAGGAGGTCATATGGATAGAACTTGGTAGTTGATTGGCTCTGTGGAGACAGGAGAATGAAGAGCCAAAGGTGGCTCAGTTTGCTGGCAGAAATGAATGAGTGGTGCCTTTTTAGACACACTGAGTTTGAGATACCTTCATGTGCAGATTTTTATTAATTGAGAAAGGATTAGGATTTGCTATATGTCACAAATATTTTTTTCTTGATAATATCCCTTTTTTACTTTTTGTAGTCTAGAAGTTTCCAATTTTGTATAATCAGTTCTGTTAATATTCTCTTTTATATTTCTGGCTTTAGTGTCATAATTAGACAGCCTGGCCTGTCTTCTCCCAAATTATTGAAGTATATACCAAATCTTTTTCTTGTACTTCTGTGGTATAAATATTGATTTGATCGAGATTTGATTTTGGTGAATAGGATGAGGTAAGGAAAGAAAATGGAAGAGTATTTTCAGTTGTTAGAATATGATTGAATACTATTACTATATATGTGTGATATAAAACATGAAAATACTGAAATTTCTTTTTCAAGTAGTTCTGACATGGATTTTTTTTATGGTTTTGATGTTTTGAGAAATATTCTGCTGTTATTTCTTTCCAAAAATAAAACACCCCAAAGTTTTAATTTTTATTATAAATCAAAATTTAAATATCTGTTTTTTATATTCTCTGATAGCAGGAGGATGCATTAGCACAACAGGCCTTTGAAGAGGTTCGGAGAAGGACACGTGAATTTGAAGATAGAGACAGGTCTCACCGGGAGGAAATGGAGGTGAGAGTTTCACAGCTGCTGGCAGTAACTGGTTAGTACTTTCCCCCAAACTCTCAGGCTCTATTTGTAATGTTTGTGCATAATGTTTTTAAATAATTTAAGTTTAATATTGTCTTTTATTTTTAAAAAGTTGTACTCATTGACTGTGTTTATTAAATGTAATCACTATAAAGAAACTTAGTCTTAATTTTAAAGTTGTACATGAGTTCTTCATTTATTGGTCCTTATAAAAATCATATAGTAAAAGGTGTATTTTCTCTTAATTCAAATTTTCTCTTGATCCAAATATCTTACCTCTTTTTTCATAATTATTTTTTAGATTATATGTAAAAAAAAAAAAATACTTATGTTATCATAGAACATATATTCTGAGAACAATATTAAAACTTTTGGGGAATATTGTTATTTTCCACTTTTATATGAATATTTGTCTTGTTTTTGTTCCAATATAATTTTCAGTCATTTGTGTATTCTCTTACTATAAAGTTTAATATTTAAAAACTACTTAAAGACTAAAATTAGCTTAAACTCATTTCCTTTACACCTTTTTATGGTAAAGGAAAAAACAAATATAGAAATCCACATAAAAGTAATATGTAGCTTAATTATCATAAGGCTAACACCCTTATAAATACCATTTAGGTCAAAAAATAAAACTTTGACAGCTACCCCAGCACCCCCTTCCATGTATGCATTGAATTTTATGACCCTTTCACTCTTCTCAAAAGTAATCATTACCTTGCTTTTTATAGTAATCACTTTTCTGTGTCTTTCTATGGTTTTATTACCCATGTCAAGTTTATTGTCTTGCCCACTGTTTAGATTTAATATGACTTTTAATTGACATGGATGTTTAATTTTTTCTACATAAAATTATACCCTGCTTTAAGCATACTTCAGTTATAAAAATTAAGTGTCTGCAAGTTGTTCTGAAATCCAAACTCTAAAGTATACTTTAACAAAACAAACAATCAAGATAAGAACTGATTGTTTAAAAGAATATTGTCAAATCTTAATATCAGTCATGTACTTCAACTTTATGTACATAATTATCAACATGAACACTTTACACAAGAAGATAGAGGAAAAAGTCCATGTTTATCTTTGATAATCAAAAGAAATGGAATTAAAATGTAATTCTAGTATATCAACTAAATAGAATAATATCCAGGCATTAAAGAGTTCTGGAGATTGGTTTCACAACGATGCAAATGTTTAACCCTACCAAATTATGCACTTAAAAATGGTTAAGATGGTAATTTTTATGTTACGTGTATTTTACCACATTTAAAAAAATGTTTTAGAAAATGTTTTAAGTCAGTGCCATATATTACAGAAAATTTGGTTTTTCTATGCATAAAGTTTTATGTACATTATTATTTACACTATTATTTAAATTAACACAAAAGTGTGTGTGTGTGTGTGTGTGTGTGTGTGTGTGTGTGTGTGTGTGTGGCACCCAGACTCTAGAGCTAGACTGCAAGATCTGACTCTGGCTCTGCCACTTAGTGGACAACTTATTTCACCTTTTTGGTTGAATTTTCTCATCTATAAAATAGGGCTAATAATCATAACTATCTAACAGAGTTATTATTTATTCTTGTGAAAGTACTTTTAGAGTGTGTGGCACTGACTAGTTGTCAGCCGCTATTTTTGATATTATTTCATATATGTTTTTTCTATTATGTTACAGTTCTTCTAAATAAGTGAAAAAACTCAAGCCTACTCAGTGGTTAGTGTATGAAATAAAGTTATCTTTCAATGATTAATATTTCCCTTTGTCATTGAGTGAATTGATTTAATCGGCTGATAGCAACTAATGTTCCCATACTTATTAGCTGGAAGAGACGGGAGATATGATACGTTTGTTTTATTTGAAGCTTTTACAGTTCTTGTGATTAAACTTACATAGCATTTTCTCTCAGAATGCTTGTATCTGTAATAGTAAGAAGTTTTAAAATGTATAATATGTATTTGTTATTTCATACCAAACCTTTTTGCTCATGCTGCTTGTTCCCTGGCCAAGAATGTACTTTCTCTCAATTCATCAAGGCCCTTCTTAATGTTATCTGTCAGTCTCTTCTCTGGTCTTCTTAATCATTATTAGCCCTTTTACTTTGTAGTTTCCAGATCTCTTCTTATTTTTATTATTGTTCTTACTGAACAGTATGTTGAAACAATTATAAATATGTGTTGTCCTCCACTCTATTGTGATCCCCAATAAGACAGGGCCGCTCATTTTTTAACTTCCACATTACCCACTACAGTGTTTTCTACATCATGTTTAGTCATATGGAGATCATCAAAAAACAGCTCCTACCTTGCCTGTCAGAAAACTAGAGTTACAGGATAGCCTGTAGGTAGGTTAGTTAGAGTAGAATAATACATCTCGATGGAGATTTAAAATGTTCATAATTTGTTGGTTTATATTAATTAGATAATGTATTAAGCAATGAACCCCTGCATTAGGGACTAGGAAATATACAGATGAAAACATGGTTTCTCCTGTCTGGTCTTGGAAGTTAAGCAGGGTCGGGCCTGGTTAGTACTTGGATGAGAGACCACCTGGGAAGCCCAGGTTCTGTAGACATAAAAATAAAAAATAAGGGACTGCAAAATGACAAGTTTCTTGCAATCTGTGAGATCAACCACTGGTTGCCTGGCCTAAAAAAGAAAAAAGAAAAAAAGTATGGTTTCTATCCTTGAGCAACTATCAGTCTTGAGGGAAAATAGGTGTATAAACAGATAATTGCAGTCTGCTTTAGCAGCAGCAATACATAATGGAGGTTCAGAAGGAGAACTGTGGCAGTGTAGAGGATAGAGTGCTTATATCTGCCTCTGCTTGGGGATTCACAGAATACATTTGCAGAGATTTGAGGGAAGATCATGAGTTTGCCAGCTGGACAAGTTAGGGAAAACCTGGGCAAAAGCAACAGTATACGCAAAGGAGCAAAAGAGTAAGAGATCTCTCCATGTCAGAGAACATGATTGGTCAGTCTTTCTGAAGCATGCTAATAACATGACTTTAAATGAATATAAGAATCATTTTATAAAAAAGTGTTCTTCAGGTACACTATATTTGAAGAATAACTATTTAAGAATTAATGAAACAGTTATTTAGAAAGTTGTATATCTTTTGCTTTAAATAAAATGCTCCATTAGTTGAGACTAAGAATTGCCTTTTCTAAAATGTTCGATTGTTCTTTTAATGTTACTTGAAGAAAAACATTTCAATGTGTGTTTACATTTGTATATGAACAAAAATACAGTGTGTTGATGGAGGTGTCAGAATTTATTGTGTAGATAGTTTTCAGTTGGTTTTATGTCATTGATTTGAGAGCATGGGCTTTGTAGTCAGGCCTAATTGAGTCCTACTCCATCACTTTCCAGTCTCAAGCCCGTTTTCTCATAGAAATTGTTGCAAGAATTAAATGGGAAAATGCTTATAAAGCACTTAGTACAGTGCTTGGTATGTGTATGCCTTCAGTAAATAATCTCTGAAGTACGTCTTTAGCACTAAAAGCTCTACCACAGTGATGGTTCCAGTTAATTGAATTATCTGGCTAACAAGAACATCCTTTTAGTTCTCTAAAGTGTATCAGGGCACTTTCCCTGCATTATGACCTAGAGCATAGAAAAAATAGATTTTCATCAATGATTTAAGATCCTGTAGTCTCTTATGACAGTAATTTAAAACATCAGTTGTAGAGAACTGACATCTAGAAAATTGGGCTGAAATCAGACTCCAGAGTTTGCACTGGTAGTCACTTAGAGGAGTTGGGGGTATTCATGTCTTTTGACACTTGCACATGTATATTTTACTTCCCTTAAAAATCCATAAATCCCTTATGTCAGCTTATTTTCTTTAGTTTACCTCCTTTTTCCTAAAAAAGAACATTGGAGAAAAATGTTTCCCCCCTGTAATTTAAACATCTGTAGGAGGCCTTATATACTTGGACACATTTTTTCCTTTGTTTTTGTGTTCGTTTTTTGAAAAGTCACAATTTTATTTAAAAAATGGCTTTCTTACATTCAGCTTCACATTCTTATTACAGTTGAGGAAACTGAGACTCTTAGAAAAATTAATTGACTTGCTCTCTTTCAAATAGTTGGTTAATGCAAGGAAGAGTGAATACTTAAACCAGTTTCCTAACCAAAAGATCTCCACAAATACATCTTAGAACTGGAAAATGAATTTCCACATCACCCATAAAAATGATTAAGTTGAAAAATGAAATTTGCCAGGAGAGGTTAGAAACCATTTTGCCTGGAAAAGAAAAAGCCAAGGCAGAACAGAATGATGATTTTAGTGGGTGGTCCTGATGCCTGACTAGAGATGAGGGCCAAGGAATAGTGGTAACTAGTGGATGGCAGTAACCCAGTAGATGGTCCTTGGAAGCTTGAAATCCTGGCAGCATAGAGGTTTAGGGATGTCCTGCCTCTGTTTGGATAACCTCTGAGGCCTCTGGCTCTGTCATGCTAAACCTGTAATGGTGGTGTTCATGAGCATTTAATATATGTGTAATGTTGAGATTACTGACAGTGAGAAGCAGAACTCCAAGTAGTTAATAGCCCAAGGGTTTTTGATTTTCACCAGTGTCCTTTAACCTGAAATCAGTTAGAAAATTCTATTTCACCATCGGTAAAGTTTAGAAACTTTTCAGTCCATCATTCATGGTAGAATTTAGCATTTTCTTTTTTAGATTTTTCTGGAGAAGAGTATTTTAGCAATGTGATATTTTCTTTACCTTTTAGAGGTAATGGCAGATTATCATTTGTCTGGCAAATGAAAAACTATAGTAAAATGAAGACACGTTGTGTACTTTAGTAATCTCTTCCATATACTGTTAAACCTATGGTGTATAATAAATTGATAGCCAAAAGGTAAAAATTCTGTGTATAATATCTTACCCTGTGGATATCTTTAAAAGGAATACATACACATATTTGTTTGAATGTTCATAGTCATTCTAGTAGGATACATAAAAAACTGGAAATGGAAACCATAGAGGGGAATCAGGTATCTGGGGGCCACATGGGAAGGTCATTACTTTTCACTGTTTATCTTTTGTACCTTTTGAATTTTGTATCGTGCATCTATTACCTATTTAGAAAAGAAATAAAATTTGTTTTTTATTATTAGCACAGAATGATAAAAACAGAGTCCTCTAGAACTTACTATCTATATCCTCTGGCATATAGGCATTTTAAAAAATGTGAAATCTTTTCTTCACTTGAAATTTTATACAGAACTCCAGTATATAAAATAGATATAAGGACACTGCTCTGAGTGAAGCAGGTGCGGGGATTATTCTGGGCTCCCTCTGGAAGTCCCTGGGGTATTTTCTGGGAACCCAGTACCTGGCAGCATGTAACTTGAGTACCTTTAATGTGGAAGACTGAGTGTGATGTTTGTAATAGATTGCCCTGGTTCAAATCCTAGCTCTACTACTTGTTGCCATGTGACATTGAGAAAGTTGCTTATTCCCTTGAACCTCATCTGTAAAACAGGGCTAATAACACCTTTCTTCCTGGGTTGCTGCCTAGCTCAGTTTCTCACACCTAAATTGGGACCCAGTGGAAGCTAGTTTCTTCACCCCCTCATTCTGTACACCTTGGCTTAAAGGAAAAAAATCCCGCCTTATTTAAGTTCCCATAGATTTCAATTTTCAAAACACTTTACCAACATTAATATTTGTGTAAGGACAAATTAACATATCTGGAATAGCAGTAAAGGCAGGCGTATCCTAACTTCAAATATTATTTTGCTGAGCTACTTTAGATCCTGATTTTGTTTGTTCGTTAACAACAATGAAGGATTTTGAACTTTTCTTGGTTCTGTTGGAGGTCAAGATAGCAGCTACCTGAGGGGTTGAGTAGTGTGACTGGGGAAAGGTACAAGGAGAAGTTTCCAAGTTTTGTTAATGTTCTTGATCTGGGTGCTAGTTACGTGGGTGTGTTCACTTAGTGAAAACTCATCAAGTTATATATTTATGATTTGTGCACTCATCTGTACTTTAATGAAAAGTAGACTTTAAAAAAGAAAAAGTAATCACAGACATTGCTTCTATGAAATGACTGCCCGTTTGATGTCTCTTGCCACATAGAAGTAGCCCAGCCTTTTCTACCTGAGAATTCTTCCACGATTTGAAGATGACGTGTTACCCATGGTAGTTCTCTTCAGGTTACACATCTCTATAACTATAATTCAAATGCCCGCTTTTGGGCTTTTGCAAAGGGAGATTGAGGTTAATAAAGAACAGAATGAGTGCTCTGGTCATAAATAAATTGGAAAGATACCTCCAACTATCTGTTTGATAGAAGCTCATATACTCTCTTATTTAGAGGCTGCTTCCATCTTGATTGCCCTCTTAACCAAATACTGTAATACAACATTGCTGGCTCTTAATTCAGCTGCATGGTGACAGGGCACTGAAGGAGGTTTTCTCTATCGTTGTGTAGGAAATGGTTTCATTTGGTTAAGTTATAAAGCATGAGCAAATAAATTGTTGCCTTTAATATCAGAGAATGGGTAAATAATTATTACTTATTCTACTCTAGGCAGTTTTAATACAATTCAGCAGTCGTAGGAGAATTTTATGTCGAAACTATTTGGAAATAAAAACAGGCAAAAGGCTTTATGTGGCTTTTGTATTTGTGTTTTGTATGTTTTTGGAGCCTTCAATTCTGTGTGGTCCAAGAAAAAAATCCCAGCCTTATTTATTTTGAATCCCCACAGACTTCAGTTTTCAGATCACTTTACCAACACTCATATTTGTATAAGGACAAATTAACATAAGATTCTGTCTATACGAGGCCTTTCTGAGGTATGTTTTAGGTAAAGGCAGTAGATGAGAGTGAACTGGGAATATGAACTCAGACTAAAAATGAGAATTATAAAAGGATGAATGAGGAAGAGGTTAGTAGATCCGTCTTCTCCCATACTAAGAAAGAGTGTCTTGGTTTGCTGCCTGTCATAATATTAAAATTTATTTTTTTAGTCTTGTTTTTGTTTGTAAAAATTACCCTTATCTATAGGAAGCAGATTTTAACATTTGAGAAGTTCTTTTAGATAAATTGAGAAGCGATGAACAGCTTTGTTGTAATAACAGCACCATGAGTGCTTATTATGTACCACATGTGAGAAATGATGACATAGATGGAGACACTACAATATTTGCTTTACACTTGAATCTTAAATGCTCTTAGAAGGTGTATCTCTATTTTGAGGAATTGAGGCTAAAAGAGGGTAAGAAGCTTGTCTAAGATCACAGATAAGTTGGTAGAGCCATCCCCATCCAAGCCAAGAAATGTAGATTATTTCTACTATTGGTTTTATTTTGTTCTGTCAGTTAAATATATTTATATTTAAGTATTCCTGAAGCTGTATACTTTATAAGAGCTATATTTTTGACATAGCTGTTAGGCCAGCTCTTGCAGCCTACTTATGCTACAGGTGTTTACAATTGTCTGCTGACCTGGGTTTTTTTAGTGAGTTTGGGGAAAGTGCATTCCTTTTTTTCATATTAGGACTTAAAATTTCTGCTCTGTGTCTCCTATAGCTTAACCAATCAGGATAAATAGCAATGACTTAAGAGGCTGACATTAATGCTAATTGTGAGTTAAAGTTTCATCTTTTCCAGAGGTCTGTGACTGCCACCAGCTAACTATGTAACCTTAGAGGAATCACTTAACCTTCTTGGGTTCATCATTTGCAAAATGAGAGTTGAATCAGATCTCTGAAGTACTATGCTGCTCTAAAATTCTGTAATTCTATATTCTTTTAGCCAAGTTTCAAACATAAAATGATTACTAGCACAGTATCTGGACATAGTATACACTCAATACATTGTAGCTATTTTTAATAATTAGGGCATTTTCTCATGAAGAATGTTCAGCAATTTGATGATCTAGATAATAAAAGGATGGAAATCAACCAAGAAATTTTATTCTTTTTCCTTTGGTTATCACTGCCCTTGGCTACTTCTGCACAGCCCTGACCACTAGGGAAAACTTCAGTACCTGATGACCCACCTTTTGTCTCTTCATTTTGGACTCCTGTCATAATTGCCTTCTAGAAATTGGATTTGCCTTGTTTCTAGGTGATGATACATTAAAAAAAAAAAGAAAGAAACGAGCAACTGATATTAAGAGGTCTGTGGTAAAATATCTAGATTAATTTTATAAATATTAAAAACACATTAGTGTTCTCAACAGGCTCGTGGGTGGCTGCTTTATATTAAAACCCTGTTCTGAAAAATTGTTAATAAGTGAGAATCAAGGGCCATGTGGATTGACTGGAGAGAAAGAAACTAGAAATAATGGACTTTATGCTTTTAGAATAATCAAGTGCAGAGTATCTTTGCCATCATCTAGTCAGGCTTACTACCCACAGAAGAATTCCTTCTAAAACATCCAGCCTCCTCCATTAGAAAACCGCCACTGCTTCTCAGGGCAGCTCATCCAGTTGTTGAATTCCAGTCCTGTAGAAGCTCTTTCTCTGAACCTAAATCTGTTTCTGTATTTGTCTCCTTCATGTGACTGCCCATACATCTTCCATTTTAGCATTAAATTTCCTCCCAGTCTCCCAGCTCTCTTTTTCTTACTTCTCTGCTCTCATTCATACTGTCAGACTTCCCCTCCGCTTTTATTTTTCCTATTCTTGACCCTTCTTTACAATGTCTTCTTTACATCTTCCTCATTGCTTCTTCACAATGTAAATAGAAACAAAAGAAATAAATAGCAAAGTGACTTTATTCCTCTCCATGCTTTTACCAAAAATATAAACAGACCAACACATGGCAGCCTTTTCACAGCCATGACCAGTAGGGAGAACTCCAGCGGCTGATGACTGTTCTTTGTACTCCTTTGGAGTCGTCCTGTATTATTAAAATATTTTGAAAATTACCCTTATCTTAAGACAAAAGCCGAAATATCCTTTTCACAAAGTATTATTGGTAAGTTTGTAGTGATTTCTAAATATATAATTAGGATTGACTTTTCTCAGTGTTTCTTCATTGCCCAGCCCCCTTGCTAGCTTTCATTGACTGAAACCAGCTGCTCATATCATCATCACTGATTTTGCAGAATTGATCTGTCCTTATACGAAGTTTAGCATCTGTATGGAACATAAATTACTTTTTCAATCCATAAGTATTCCATAGCTCTTTCATTTTAACCATGCAGCATAACTTTAACCTAACTAGTTAATTGAAAGGACTGTGCTAAAATTTAGTCAATGTTCAGTCTGCTAATAAAAAATAGTTAAAATCTGCTAGAGAATATATTTTTGATAAATACATCAAATTTTATAAGTAAAACTGTAAATGTAGATTTGTTCTTTTATATGTAGTGCATATTTCAGTAATTCCCTTTTGAATATGAGATTTTTATTCTTGGTTTTTAAGGAAACTTTAGCAAAATATTTTAGTTGCAAACTTTTATTTATTTGGCACTTTGATTTTCAAAACATGTTTTGACCCCAAATTATGATTTTGTCATTGCAGGCAAGAAGACAACAAGACCCTAGTCCTGGTTCCAATTTAGGTGGTGGTGATGACCTCAAACTTCGTTAATTAGTAACACAGCAGGTGTGCCCCCCAATCTTTACATATACATTGTTTCTAGTCGACAAAAATAATTGATTGGAAGACCAGAAACTGTGATAACTGGAGGTACTACAGTCTATTTCTCAACCTTAGGCAGTGACAGGACATCATAAACTGCCATGGTTTTGCACTATGATTATAATACCTGCATTTCTAATTTTGTATGCATGTAGCCAGTAATAATTTAAATTTTTTTTCTATTCAAGCTAACTTGTTGGCATTATTGTAGTGAGGTAAAACTATGTACTTACAAAACTCTTGTTTTCTCCCTCCATTTTAATTTAAAAGTTCATGTCATTTAAAAACAAGAAATTAAAATGTTTTTATCAGAGGGTTTTTTCCCCCTAATCAATCAGTTGCCTTTTTTTTTTTTTTTTTTGTGGTAGTTTTAGATGTGTTGGTTATACAGCTTCATTCTAGCTAGGCATTCTTGGTTTTTTGTTTTGTTGCCTCCATTTCCTTTTGTTTTTATTGTCTATGGCATTTTAAAACTGCTGATACGTTTGCGTTACTTACAAGCTAAAAACCTAGTAGCATAGAGCTGTCTGCCACAGCCTTCTAACACAAAGTTTACAGTTGTTAAAGTTGCAGTATCCTTTTAAATGTTGATGATCAGCTCCTTTTCTTTCTTTTTTAAACATATAAATTTTTAATTGATATTAACTCTAATCTGCCCCAGATCTGTTTTCGATTCTGTTCTGTAATCATGAATTTGTCTGGAGATGTTCTCCATAGAAAATAATATTCTACTGAAATGCCTAAAGAAGTCACAGTCTGGCTTCTGTTTTATTCAGGGATTTTTTTTTTTAAGTCAATCAGAAAAGGGATACTGGAGCTTCTTCATGTATGTAACAGCATATTAAACTGGAGACAGTGATGAATCAGCTACAAAGGTAATATTGTATTAAAATCATGTTTAAGATAGCTGCTTTTATGTGTATTTTATAATGCATGCTTTTGTAAAAACAATTCTGGGTGATGGAAGATTAGTCTTAGAAAATGTTTATTGGTGCAGAGGATACATTTTCTTCCATTAATTATTCTGGGAAAAAATTCACAGGTTATATATATGGTATTTTCCAAAAGGACTATTAATAGAACCTTTTGAGATGAATTAGTATAAGAATATTTTTTAAATAGGCTCACTGTCAAATTGAATGCAACTTTTTTTTAATACAAAACTGGAAAAAAGTGCTAAATCCTTTGGCACCTCCTTACAATATTTTTCATGGTCACATTCATTAAATGTTACTACATTTCTGAATTTTTGCAAAAATGTATTTTATCATAATAGAATGGCATTATTTTAAAGAGTTCGAAAAACTGACGTGGTCAATTCAGAAAGTGAACTGAAGTCTGAATAAGGTCATTGCATTTAAAACATATATACTTGATTGATAAGGGAGGTGCGACTTTCATTGTATATAGGTCTTATAATTCATAAACATATCCTGTATCTCAGACTAAAAATGTTTGTTATATATTTGAAGTCATGCATGGTAAGGAGTGTGTTTAAATTGTTATAAACAATAATGCATCATAAAAGACCATGCTGATCTTGTATAACTAAGTACTATGAATGAATTTGGTTGTTATTTGGTGTTGTGCAGCTCACATGTTTACACACTCAGTGCCCTAGTTTCCCCTGAGGGAATCGCCTTTTAAGTGGTCCTTACAGTGGTGTTTTAAGGTTACTTTATCACAGAGCTCCTTGGTTTTTGACTTCTGCACTTAAATATTTTTTTAAATAACATGATGGTACATTTTCTCTATTGCTTCTAGCTAAGGGATTTTAGTCTACCAGTAACTAAGATCAAATGTCAGATGTTCATGTTGCCATCCTTCTGTAAATACTGAATTTTTTTCTGTCATTTAGCACTGTGCTGCTTCCGTCTGTCTTAATGCTGGCATTAAGATCATGAGCCCTTTTTTTCCAATAATGCAGGCTTTGAAAACTACTTTTATTAAGTTATTGATGCAATTTGATATTTTTCCATAATCTATATTTAAACAAAATTACATCATTGCATCATCTTTTCTAAATTCATCTCCATTAAAACTTGCCTTAAGCTACCAGATTGCTTTTGCCACCATTAGCCATACTGTGTGTTTGTATGTTTAATTTACTTTCACAATAAACTTCTGTGTAGTGAAAACAGGATCTTGGCTCTTTATTAACATAATCCAACAGTTTCTGTTCTAGGATTTGTTATGACATGAAATTGATTTTGTTTTTGAACTGTCCCTTCATCCTGCTTTTTAACTTTAAAAAAACAACACTGGCATCTAGTGGTTATTTCTGCTAATTCTAAAGAATATATAAATATCACAGAATACTAATTTCCCAATGTATGTTATGGTTTTCAAAAATTCTGGCTTGATTTACCCATCTTATGAGATGACTGTCAAGCAGTGACCTTGGAGGGGAGTAAGAATTCCAAAAATTACACATCCAAATTAGTACCTCTTTTCAGCTAGTCATTTTAGGAATATACACTTAATTTGATTGTGTTGGTGTTATATCATACATTTTTAGGACTTTCCTTGGCATTTTCCTACACCAAAAAATTAAGCCTTTTACTTTAGAAGCATGCCTTATGCTTGATCTACATGAAAAAATTTACTTATTCCCCAGCAGACTTAATGCAGATGACAAATACTTTTAAATGTTAAATTGGCACTATTAAGCAAAATTTCAAAAAACAAGATTCATATTCTGAGGGTTAATTTCAAAGTTTTTGAGGAGTAGCATCATGTTTTTTGTAAGTATATCACCTCTAGAAACAGGTACTTTGATATGCTTGTTTCGAGCTGCTCGGGAAAAGAAATATCTTACTTGATTTATGCTTCATTTGGCAGTGGGGAGCTTTTGCAAGCTATAAGCCATTGTTTGAATTTTTCATTGCTGCATAACACATTGCCCCAAAACTTAGCAGCTTACAACAATAAACATCACTTCACAGTTTCTGAGGGTCAGAAATCTGGAAGAAGCTAAGTTCAATGGTCTGGTCCAAAGTCTCTCCTGAGGTTAGAGTTAAGTTGTCAGACTGAGCTTATAGTCATCTCAAGGATCCCCTTCCAAGCTCACTCATGTGGTCATTGACTAGCCTCAGTTTCTCAGAGATCATCGGATGAAAGCCCTTAATACCTTGCTAGGTGTGAAGATGGAGACCTTCAGTTTTTTGCCACATGGGCGTCTTCATAGTGCAACCCCTAGCTTGGCTTCTGGCTTCCTCCAGAGTAAGTGTTCCAAGAAAGAGTGCATGCCCAAGATGAAAGCCAGTCTTTTTAATAACCTAATCTTAGGTTGCCATATTCTCTATGTTAGAAATGAGTCACTGGGTCAGGCCCATGCTCACAAGGGAGGCATTAAGTTTTATCTCTTGAAGGGTGGGATGTCAGCAGTTAGTGGATGCATTTTTAAAACCATAACAGCCATACTGCCATATATGTATACACACACACACACACATATATATATGTGTGTGTGTGTTTATACACAAAGACATACACGAATATTTACAAGACAACATTGGTGTTTTGATCTTCCAGACATTGTTTAAAGGTAAGATTTCAGTCTTTTGCAGGCAAATTTCAAGGCATGGTTCCCCCTAGATAGTATCTATTTCCTTTCTTGCATCACAATCTCATATACATATATAGCTTTTCAAAAATGTTTCAAGACTAGAAAATTACTATTGTGGGTAGGATTATGGCTGGAAGTGGCAGTTTGGTTTATAAAGTACTCAAACAGGTAAGTAAGTCACTGTATTCAACTCAACTTCTGATTAGAATAATGTAAGCAACTTAGAGTTAAGGTTTTTATTGACCTTATTCAGGTTTCAGAGACTGGGAAATATGAGTAGATAAGATATGGAGGGAAATTTTTGATTAGAAAAGATAATCTATATCCATGGATAATCCAATATGGTAGGAACCAGCCACATGTGGCTGTTGAGCATTTGAAATGTGGCTAGTACAACCAAGAAACTGAATTTTATTTTTTAAATTTAAATTTTAGAAGTCAGGCAATGTTAGATATTTTTCTGTTAAAATGTTGTTTTGGGAAGACTGTTTCACTTCAGCCTTTGAAAATTTAGTGTCTGAGTTCAGATGCACTTCTAGTGTAAAATACTCACCAGATAGCAAAGCTCTTATTACCCCCCAAAAAAGAATGTAGGATATTTCACTAATTTTTTATTTTGATTGCATATATTTTTATATGCCAAGTTATATTGACACTTGATATATTGGGTTAAATAAAACTAATTTTATCTTTTTCCTTTTTAATGTGGCTACTAGAAATTTTTTAATTGCACGTGTTGGCTCACATCGATATTAAGATTTTAAGTGGGCAAAGGACATATACAGCCAAAAGAAAAAAGTTTAAAAAAATATTGAGGCTTACTGTTTTAAAAGATTAAAGTATGATTATTTTACCCCTCAGATTGTATAGAGAAAAAAGCGTATGTTCAGTGCCCAAAATAGACATGGTCTAGTACAGTCTAGCTCAAAAACTGACCAAAAGCAGTAATAACATTTAAGTTATTGGAAATTCTTCCTGTTACAGAGTACATCTAACCTTGTCTGTGTGGGTGGTCAGAAGAGACATTTGAGCTGAAATCTCAAAGGATGGCAGCAAGGACAAAGTGACAAAAATATTACAGGCCAAGATCATGGCAACTTTGAGAAACTAAGAGCAGTTGATTATGATGAACGTGAAATGGAGTAGTTAGATTAAATCTGAAAGGGTTCACAGAGGCCAGGGTGAGGGTCACATGCAATGCTGGGTGGGCTTTTCCAGCCATGTTAAAACGTTTGAACCGTTCCCAAGGGCAAATATGGGTTGTGAGTTTGAGGGAATTGGTGCTTGATAAAGCTCATTTTGGTTGATTGGAGGGAGCAAGACTGGAAACAAAAGCAGTTCCACTGATCATATAGTCACCCAGTAGAGAGATTAATGGTAGTTTAGTGGGCATGGAGATATTTCAAACTTGAGAAGAAAGTACAAGAGACATAATTGACAATTTTTTGTTTTACTTGCCAGGATAGGCTAGTTACGTTGCCTTAAGACCCCAAAACTTTATTGGCCTAAAGACTTACTTTTTTTCTCTCTCTTTTATTAGCATTTATTTGATGCTAAATTTACTCCTGGGCCATATATTTTTGTCTTTTTCAGTTTCTTCTGGGATATCTTTCTTCTGCACAACCTCCTCTTCTGGTTTAGGAACAATTTGCTCTTTTTCAGTAAGGATCATCTCAATGTGGTGGGGAGAGCTCATGTAGGGATTAATCTGGCCATGAGCTCTTTAAGTTCACATCTTGAGAGCTTTGTTCACCTGGATGCGCTCAATGATCAGAGAGTCTGCATATAAACCCGTAAGTTCAGCATTAGTCTGCATTTTTAAGCATGCGCAGTAAGAATTCAGCACTCCTTTTAGGCCACCAACCCTGTGTCCAGCCCCATTGTTTGGCTGGGCACACCTACCAACTCCACCATTGTAACGACAGAATGATACACATTGCTTCTGTAAAGTGACATCCTTCAGATACTTGATGGCTTTTCAGATATGTATACTCTTGATAGCCTGGGCAGTTTCACGAGTGTTCTTAAAGTGAACACGAAGATTTGAACCTCTTGAATTGCATGATTTTGTGGGGTTTTCTGGGTCAAGTTGATAGCGAACCATTTTTGGAGATCACTTCAGGCTACTTACGGGAAGAAAGCAAAGACTTATCTTTTATTTGCTGAATATCATCAGTATTGACATAGAGCAGTCGCTGGAACATTGCCAGACATGTGATACAGCCTTAAGAAGATAGTGTAATGAAAAGGCACTGGCTTTTAAAACTCACCTGAAATTGACACATGTAACTTCTGTTTACATTTTATTGGACCTAACAAATCACAGGGCCATATCCAAATTCACCTGGGCGGGGAATTGCAATCATACCTTTTGCCCAAGTAAGAGTCAAAATATTTGTGGATAGCTCTAATGACTATCACAGGCCACTCTCGATTATTAAATATTTAATTTTACTTCTCTCAAAATACACCTACCATAGAGACAACCACAAAGTCTCATCTGGTCAGGCATTGAGCTAAAACTCTACGATATGTGGTTATCTGTTCTCTACACAGTCAGTATACAGTGGTGAAGTACGGACAGGAAAACTGCAGGAAACACTTCCATTCAGAAAGGGGAAGAATAAAGTCTGGCCTTATAAAAATTATGGAATGTCATTGGGGAGAATTTGAGGGCCCTCTACCCTGAGAGAGGGGAGTGTTCTTTGAAAGGCCGATTGGGAGAGGCTCCCCAGTTCACTGTTTTCCATGACCCTTGGCCCCATCCCTGATTTGCTGGATGCAGTAAACTTTTATTTCTGCTTTCAAGTGGCTTTTTTTTTTTTTTTTACCTTGAGAAATGCAACCAATAGTAACCATGGTACTAAAATTCTGTTTTCCAAGCTCTTCACCTAGGGCTTCAAATTTAGTATATTTCCTGCCCTCTAAGTTATATATGACAGTTTTAACACAGATACTGGTATTCTTCCAGCCTCCAATGTCAGTTCCCCCAGTCACTTTCTTGTTTGAATGACACCACCATCCATATAGCTACCCAAACTGGAAAACTGTGTTTTTATTTTTGACTCCTTTTCTCCCTCATCTACATCCAGTTTGTAGATCCTGTCAATGGATTCCATCAATTCCCTGTCACTATTAGATTTTTAAAAAATTCATTATATACAAAATCAGACACTCCTATAAGTGCAGTCCTCCTAACACATCTTTGAGGTATGGTTGTTGTAGCCGTCAGCCCCCGAAAGACACACGGACCACCAGAAATCAGTGAGTTACAGGAATCACACTATTCAGCTGGGTCTGCCAGGGGTACGCAGACTCCAAATTAAGCAACCCTGAAAGGTAGAGGTACAGAGTTTTTAAGCCCTAAATCCCATTCCTCATTCTGTCTGAACATAAAGGTCTATTTTTCTCCTATTCACTACCTGTCAACCTATAGGTCGGGGTGCGCAAGCGGGGAGTACAGAAGCAGAAAGTTTGTTATCAGAATGTTATGTTCCTATGATCAAAAGCCTTTTGTTCCCACGGTGATAGTCAAACAGTAATTTCCTACAAGTAATAAATCTCAAGTAGTCATTTTTCAGCCACCACATGGTTATTTTACACATGAGGAAACAAAGGCATGGAGAAGTTAAGCCACTTGCCCAAGGCACAAAACTATTAAATGGCAGAACTAGGATTTAAATTCCTAGTTCATATGCTTAACCACTGTACTCTCACCTGAGCCTGTCCTTGCATGTTTGGCTTGAACTGCCACAAATAGTACCCATGCTTCTTGAATATACTTAGCAGTCCACCAGCAGCCAGTTCAATTTTTCTAAACATCCTCACCCTCAGTTGGGGGCAATGGAAGTTGCTGACATTCTCCCAAGTTGTCTTATTCCCCTGAGGCACCTCTTGCTTCCACTCTGTGTACCAACCTCTAGGCTATGGCCTCCTCCCAGACCACCATCCCAAAGCTGTCACTCCCACTCCTGACAAAAACCTAAGTGGATCACACTAAGTCAAAGGTTTGGGAATAGCATAATTAGCAAAGATAGCCATTTGTTGTTGACTGACATTGTTCACAGAAACCAATCTGCCTATTATCCCAACAGGAAATTTCTTAGGGGCCTCCCCAACCTTGTTCTTTCTGTTTCTTAGGTTTTCCAAACTAAAAATCCTTTTCACATCATTATCTAGTGTGTGGCCTTCTCTTTAATTTTTTCTTTCCTCTCTCATACCCCACTCAGCTTGCCCCACCCCTCTTCGTCCACCAGAAATAAGTCCCTCCAAGTGTTTTTTGTTTGTTGGTTTGTTTATTATGCCTACGGCACCTGGTCTTCCTAGTGGTCTCCCACCCAAGTACTAACCAGGCCCGACTCTGCTTAGCTTCTGAGATCAGATGGGATCAGGCTTGTTCAGGGTGGTATGGCCATAGACTCAAGTGTTTTTTAATAGAAGAACCATTCCTAGTCTGGTTGGATCTGAGTACATTTAAATTGACTAAAAAGAATACTCCTCAACAACCTTAGAAGTTTTTTTTCCAGATCTCCTTCCCACACCATCTAGGCCAGCTGCTCAACTAACTTTTCCTAAAGATATCTTTAATGCTTGTCATGCATGGTAAAAGGTGAATGTTCCCTGATCCCTGTCCCCTGTCCCTTTCTGGTATTAGGTGTTGTTGATAAATTTTTGTCTTATCTTTCTCCCTTTTTGGTATGGCCAATGTTTCTTTTATTTCTGTTTTTACATAAAAAGGGATCATACTGATACAGGACATCACTTTTAAAATTCTTAATCTTTTAGCAGGAAATGAAAAGGGACATCCTTTGCAGGGTTCTTAATCTTTTTAGAAAACCTTCCCTCTTTTTGCTTCCCTCTTTTCTTTAGGAAAATTCCCTATCTGGTGACTCAGATCCTCTGGCCATAGATAAGGGTCATAGGCCCATTGTTAGCAGAAATAATGTTAGGCCAGACAGGGCCCTTAGAGTCTGAAAGGGGAGGGGACTTTAGGCCAAAGGTCTTTTTTC
This sequence comes from Pteropus medius, assembly GCF_902729225.1. Classification (NCBI taxonomy): domain Eukaryota; kingdom Metazoa; phylum Chordata; class Mammalia; order Chiroptera; family Pteropodidae; genus Pteropus; species Pteropus medius. The sequence goes on from NW_024349801.1 coordinate 18,418,419, forward strand.
ACTCTTTACAAAATATATTAACCAAGCCTGTTTTCCTTTACTTGCTTAATAGGCAAATCGATAATAGAAATTAATAGATGTATGATTTAAATAACAAGTTTGTATGTTCTTTTCCTTGTCTAGGGACTGAGGCGGCACTACAGCAGGAAACCCAAGACCCCACCCTGACTGAGGCAGAAAGGGAGAGAGCTCCAGGAAACCCCAGCAGGCAGGGACAACGACGCTTCTTAGCAGGAAGCGGATACGGAAAAAGTGACCTCCTGTTCCTCAGCATCCATACTAATAATAAGGGGGTTCATGGCTCTTAGAAAAGAGTTAGGAAAGTTAGGGGCTTTCCTTCCGGTCTGCCTGCAAAGACACTAAGGTCATCCCATCCTAGAAAGGGTCCGCCCTAATCCACCCACAATTAAACAAGCCAGAAGGCATTTTTAAGCTAAAAGTAACTCACACAAAGAAACAAGTAAACAGAGAATTAGGCACCAGTTTAAGCCAGTCAGTCGCACCTGCGCAGTGAAGACCCCAACAACCTTCAACTCACCTGAGCCTCATTATACCATCATAATGTGATGCATATGCCAGAAGTTCATTAATATCATTATAACACTGAATTCTGGGAACGAACATGCACAGAAAGCAAATGATGAATCGCTGAGTCCTGTCAATCTTAGTTGTCAATCAAGGAAGCCCACCCCTCTAAGAAAAGTAACCACTCACAGCAAATAGGGATAAAAACCCCAAAGGCTTTGTTACCAGGCCTTTTGAGCCACGCTTCTTTTGCACAGGTCTGCTTCCACATCTGGAAGTGTACTTTCCCTTCTAATAAAGCTTTTCTGCTGTATTTCGGTGTCTTGCTCAATTCTTTGTTCGAGACATCAAGAACCTGGACAATGTGCCAGGAGAGCATCCCCACTCTCTGGTAACAATACTATACAATTTTACACCAGGCTTTTTTCCCTTAGAGCTCTTTCCATGCCGGTATATAGGGATATACTTTATTTTTAAAACATCCTATTATATGTATATCAGAGTTTAATTAGTTTTAGTTGTTCTGGCATACAATGCTGCAATGGACATCCTTCTTCATGTTTCCTTTAATTCCAGCAGCAGTGACTTCAAGTTTTGATAGAGCCTCCCAAGTTACACTCCTACTAAGCCAGTTTGAGAATTTAGTATGTCACTCTCTTCCCTCCTAAATACCTTCAAGGGGCAATGCAAAAGAACTTGGGTTCTACCACCTAGAGCCATAAGGACTCATTAACCATTCTGAGCCTCATCTTTTTCTCCTGTAAAGTGTGGTATATAATCTCATGTCTCAGGGTGGTTGTGAGAATCCAGAGACTGCTTCCATGAAGGTTTGGCTCCAGAAGAGGCCTGGTTGCCTCTTAGTTTAGAGTGCCCCAGGGCGCGAGCCAAATGACTTGCAGATGAGGAAACTAAGGCACAAAGAGCACCAGAGGGGTTTGGTCAAGACCACACAGCATTGGCAGCAAAGCTAGCTCTGGCTTGAGTCTGAGCTGCTGCCAGCAACCTCTGGGTCCCTTTGGCGCGGGGGGGGGGT
>NW_024349801.1:18420139-18488144 GCF_902729225.1 Pteropus medius
AGTCATTTCTGAACAACTAGAGGCAGCTGCAGCCTGCGTCAGTTTCGACCCCAACTGAAGGTGAGAGGACGCCTGCGGGCCTTGGGGCTCTGGGACTGTACGTCCTCCCGCCCTGCTGGGCCTCAGACAGTGCACCCTTAGAACTCGCCTTTTGGCCCCAGTGAATGTGACTGGGACGTGCGTGTAGACAGCAGACGAGGTTTGTACAATCATGTCGCGTGTGTGTGTTCTGTAGAGTACACATCCTTGTGTAGACATGTGAAACGTGTACAGTGCGGTGTTCAGATGTGGAAGTTCACAGAGGACATGGTTCCTCGTTCCAGGCCTTCCTCGGCCTTCCCCAGACGATTATCACAGCCATCTGATCCAGAGTTGGCGCGTGCGCGACTCCGCCTCAGGCTCCTCCCCCGCAATTGAAATCCCGCCTTCGCCCCGCCCTCGCCACACTTTACGGCCGGGCACGCCACTTTTGCTGCAGATACCCTTGCTGCTGCCGCTGCTCCTGTTGCCGCGGCCGCTGCTGGTGAGGTGAGGTGAGGTGAGATGTGGTGTGGTGTGGTGTGGTGTGGTGTGGTGTGGTGTGGTGTGGTGTGGTGTGGTGTGGTGTGGTGTGGTGTGGTGTGGTGTCGTGTGGTGTGGTGTCGTGTGGTGTGGTGTTGTGTTGGGCCGGTGCCGCCGGCGACCGGGGAGGAGGTGGGAATAGGGCCGCTGCGGGACGGCTGGGACGGCGGGTCACCTGCTGCTTTGTCTTCTCAGCTCCGGTCCTGTCTGCGCTGCCGCAGGGAGGCCGCCCTGGCCCGGCGAGCCGAACCAATGCTGGATCTGGAGGTGGTGCCCGAGCGCTCTCTGGGGAACGAGCAATGGGAATTCACTCTGGGTAAGTGTGGGTGTCGGGTCCTCCTTCGGGACCCTATTTTCTGGTCTTTCTCTCCGTACCCTTCCCATCTCTGGTCTCTGGCCTTTTTCTTCCCTGCGCCTGCCTCCTCGCCTCTTCCGTCCTCTTGGCTCTTTGGCTCCAGTCACTAGATACCTGCTCCGACACGCACGACCCTCCAGTGTGTCGCTCTGGTGGGTCCCGATGCCCTCGCCTCAGGCCTCAACAGGGCCCCTCCCCGGGCAGTGGTACTGTAGTAATAATAATAACAACAATTACTGACACTCCCCAAATACTCGAGGCCAAGCCCTGCTCTCTGGTGCGTAATTATTTCAAGGTGTCCTCCTTGGGGTCTGAGGGTCGATACTATTGTTCTTATTCGCATGTACAGACGAAATAGCTAAGAAGTGACTGATCCCTTAAATTCCACAGCTGTCTGTCTCCCTTTGCTTTTCTGGGTGTGGATGTTGCCCCTTCGGAAGGGGAACCTAGGCTCTGATCCCCCAATCATTACATGTTGGAGATCTGGTCAAAGGAGTTGAGAGTTTTGTGTGTTAAAGGAACTTCTGACTTGTTTCCTTCTCGTTTTTATTGTGTAGATGTGTGGTGTAATCCTAAACCCAAACCTTAGCTGAGAATGAAATAGGAGTTCAGGGAAAGTAGCATTTAGTTTGTAGAAAATGGGCAGTTTGGTTCAGTTTTTCCCCATCCCCAACGTCACTACCTTTATATGTACAAATATTTGCATTCAGTAACTCTAGTGTTTGTTTACTTTGATGTTCTAGCACTAGGAAAAGGGGGTGGGGAGCAGGTGTTGGTGCTGTTTGTGCAGGCCTGAACTTTTGTCACACTAATTTGGGCTACTGGACTGAGTCAGCTGCTCCATTGAGCTATAACTTATCCTTGAATCTGGAAGACTCATATCTATGGAGACAGGTGAGAAACTGGGCGGAACAGATTGCTGGTAGGGCCCTGCTGGTGCTCAGTTTTCTCCATGAATTGAACTATAAGCTTCCTGGGTTGTAGGAGCCAGTTTTATTGCGAGGTCTTAGCCAAATTCTCTCATAACTTATACCACTCCTGTAGAGCACTTCCCAAAATTTTAGGTGGTATAAAATACCCCAGCCTCTTGTGAAGCGTCAAGAGCTTGTTTGGGAGGCTAGTTGATATCTTTGCCTCTAGACCTATTCATTGGGCTGATGCTGTTTGGCTTCTAGTTAGGAAAGAACCTCCCCACCCACAGCTTCTCCTCACCCCAGGACTTAACAGGCAGAGTGAGAACCACAGCCATAGCTTCAAATTGTGCTTGGTGTTGCAACTAAATTGTGGATCTCAGTGATATAGATTCTGTTGGTCAAAAGTGGTGATAAGGATGTCATTTGAGACCACGATTTCCAAAAAGCAAGGTGGGAGAGCAAGGCTTCTCTCAACTATTGTTTTGATACCTTAACCCCCACTCCTAACTTTTTCCAGTTTCCAGAAGTCAGGAGTATGGTTAGTTCTTTCAAATTGTCTAAATAACAACCAAAAACAGTGAAAATAACATTTCTGTTCATTGGGTCCAGAATTGAACTTTGGGGGAAATCCCATAAAGGGGGCCTGAGCCTTGATAATTCCTTTGTGGGTCTTAAAAATTCACACTTTAAAATTGTGCTTGTTTGAAAAATGGTGGTCATTTAACTTCCCCAGCCTGGAAAAAAAAAAGAGTCATTTTTCCCTCTTAATCTCCTCAGCCCTCAACACACCTAAACTGCAGTTGGGGGTAATAGGTGGCGATAGATCCAAGAACTAGGTCTGTGCTTTAGAATTTCATTCCCAGGCTAGAGAAGCAGCCAGTACTTAATTCAAGTCACCACAACCCTGTAATCTCCATTTGTCAGGTGAGGAATAGGCTCTGAAAAGTAGAGATGATAAAAAGTAACTGGACAGGAATTTCTTGCTTCCCACTGCTCTGCCCTTCTGAGGATGGGCTCAGCTTTATCGCCAGCTTTCTTTTTGGAATCTGTGCAAATGCAGATGTATCTAGCCCTTGCCATCATCCTCCTGGCATCATAATGAGGAACTCCATTCAACTTCTTGGCTGCCTTCCTGACCTATGTTTGATGTTGGGGGATTAGGGAAATGCCAGCAACACAGGGACAAGAAAACCTAGGCCAGGGGAATCTCTAAGAATGCCACTGATGGCTCGATCAGTGGTGGAGTAGAGACAGTGCAAATTTGAAATGTTTTAGTGTGGAGGCATGTCTCTGAATTTGTTTTTGAAATTAGTGTTGAAAATGCCTCAAGTGCATAGATTTAAGGGTCACTGGAGAATAGCCTTCTTCGAGATCACCTTGTTCCAGAGAGACTGAAGGCTCACTTAGTTGAAGGCAGCATGTACTTATGTGGACTGTGCTTACAAACATTGAAAGTTGAGTAAGAAATGGTCATATATGTCCTGAAGAGCTTAGTCTAGTAGGAAGAAAGGATTACAGAAATGATTCATTTTATGATATTGAGGGCAGAGGTTATATAGGGTGCTATGGAATGCGAAAAGGGACTTGACCTGACCTGGGGAGTTCAGAGAGAGTCAGAAACTAGGTGGTTGGTTGAATAAGAGATGGGCAAAAGAAAATACTGCCAGTCATAGAGATGTGGAAAGTTAAAGGAAAGCAGGAGAGGGTGATATTGACAAGAGGATGTGAGTTCTCAGAAAGGAAGGATGGTCACCAGGGTCTGTGGCACAGGACCTATGTGTTCTACCTAATTGCCTTCATAGCTCAGCAGATATATATGAGCACCTACTATTGTGCCAAGCAGTAATACAGCCTAGGGGTACAGCATTAAGACAGCCATGTGTCTACCCTTAAGGAAGTATAGATGAGGCACTACAGGAAGATAAATGGGATGGGAGGCTTCATTAGATAAAGTAGTCAGGGAAGTGAGGTGTAAACCTAGACCTGGAGAATAAGAAGGAACAAGATATCTGAAGAACATTCCAGCACTCAAGAACTAGTGCAAAGGCCTAAGGTGGGAAAGATCTGTGCTAGGAACAAAGTGAGGCATGGTGAGCAGTGAAAAGAAAGGTAGAGGTGGGTAGAATATTCAGAGCCCTTAGGTGATGGTAAGTTGTTTGGGTTTTTTCCTCATAATGGGAAGCCAGCCATTGGAGGCTTATAAGTAAGCAAATGATGAGATCTGTAAAACATAGGATTTGTACAGTTTAGAAGGCTGACCATAGACTCCACCCGCTTTTGGGGGTTAAGTATCTTATTAGGTCTGAGATAGTGCTCTAGTGTCTTTGCCATACATATGATTGGTTCCCTTTAAAGGCCTTTTGTAGCCTTCCTTTACCAGTAGCCGTGTGACAACTGGTCATTGTGGCTGCTTTATCTCCTTCAGGTGATTTCTCCCTGATGACTCAGGATGCAAAGAATCCAAGACCAGGAATTTTATGTGATTAGAAGGAAAAGAACTTTCCCTCAAGAAACTGGTTTATACCACATGGGTCAGAGAAACCATGTGCTCTTCTCTTTCTCGGCCCCTAACCAAGCTTATATGTCTTCTCCACATAGGTAGATGTTTGTCTGTTCCCTCTGAGAGAGACAGCATGGATGCTTTCCTACTTGTTCATATTCTCAACAAACATTTATTAAGCCTCTACTATGTGCTAGGCCCTATGCTATAGAATGCTGAAAAGTACCTTGTTTAAAGTCTGTTCCCTCCAACTTTCTTCCAGTTGTAGAATGGATTATTGAATGAAGGCAGGATCGGATCATTGTTTAAATGTAAATGGGCCATGTGTTTTTAACCTAATTTTTTGTGTGTAAGCTCTTTTCTGCACATCTTTCCTTGAATCAGAGGTAAATTGATCTTGAACGTGAGTCACTGTATTGCCCCAGTGTCATATGGTGGTCCGTCTTTCTCCCTTTCTCTTATTACCTACCCCTATAATCCTTCAGTCCCACTGAATATTTATTCATTACCCACTATGTGGTCAGCCCTGTGCTGGGTGCTGGGTGCTGGGGATCTAGAGAGGTGAATAATAGACATATTGTCCTTGTACTCAAAGTCGTGAGTCTTTGTTTTTAGATTGTCGGGACTTTGTTTTAAATTGTCTCTCTGTGTTTCTTGTTTAAAATCTAATGGACTCTGAAACATACTCTTTGCTATTCCCTGTGAATCCTTGAAATCTTTGAAATGCTGTTAGGATTTGGATTTCTTAAACTGGAGGCATATATAAATCTATTTGTAATGGGCCATGAGTTCAAAAATCAAGTGTTAAGATTTAGAGGATATTTGTGAGTAGATAAGTAAGGATCCAGTGAAAATCTTTAGTAAAAGAAGTTGATTCTGGTAGATGTGGGATTTGTAACTTTTTTGTCGAGCTCTTACAAGTGATGTGTTCCTACAGACTCTCATTTGAGAGATGAGGAGACAGATGCCACAAAGGAAGACAGGAAGGAATTGCCCTAAAATATATATAATCCATGACAGAAGAGAACCAGAACCTTGGTGTCCAGAGTCATGGAGTCAGTTCTTTTCTCACTCTGTTTCTTGGTTCATGCTACCTTTTCCTTTTCCACACCCTTTGTCTGCTTGGGATTAGTACAGAAGTCCCCATTTCCAGGAGCCTTTTTGTATATCACTCCCTATGCAATCCAGCTGTTCCCTTAATGCTTGCTGCTAACTTTATTCTAGCTCTTACTGCTTATTAAACTTTTATTTACTCACATATCTGTAGACCTTAGTGGCCCCCCACTCCCAGCCCAGGCTTTACTGCAGGGACTAATGCTTAAACACAGTGGTAGATGTCAGTAAATGGATAACCCAAGTAACCACACAGGGGTCCTTGCTTTATTTCAGGAATGCCTCTGGCTCAGACAGTAGCCATTCTTCAGAAGCATTGTCGCATCATCAAAAATGTCCAGGTTCTCTACAGTGAACAGGTGAGTGGTAGCTGATTTGTTTACTAAAGTAGCATCCCTAATCAGTGAGTCACCTTCACAAGTTGATGCCCTGGGAGAGGCTGCCTGACAGGGATTGTTGAGTCACTGTGTTCAAATGAGAGAATCTCCAGCACTAGTTAGTTACCAAGCTTTTTATTATTATTATTATTCTGAAGCTTTTCGTTTTGATAATCTAGTGCTGCCAGGTTTTGAAGAGCAGTGATAGCTGAACTTGTTTTTTTTTATTGTGTTTGACTTAGGTACTGGCCCGTAGGGATTTTTCAGTGGGAAGTCACCTCAGGGACAGTCAGGTCTTCTAGGGTGCTTACTTTCCACTTTTGAGTTTAGAATACTCTGTACTGCTTTGTTGGTTGCTTTGGTTTGTGTTCAGGATTGTTGTAGTGCAGCTCTCTAGCTAGCAGAGCATTGTAGACTTGAAGCAGGTATACCTCACCTCTGTAGTTAGAATGATCTGATACATGGAAATTGTAAGATATTGGGTCCCAATCAATGAACATATTTTACTCTTTTTTTTGTCCAGTTTATGGTAGTCTCTATTAAATGTTGGTCAATTGTGCCAGAAATTAATCCCTATAGTATAATGTTGCATGTACCTACAAAGACTTTTTCAGTTTCCAAAAAGAATATATTTTAGGTTAGCACCAGAGAAGAATTTCCTGAACATCAGGCTATTCTTCATAGGCCTTTAGGAATATGCAGTCTCCCTTCCACTGAACTCTCTGAAATCCGTAGTTCTTCTATGACAAAGACCATGTGCTGCCGTGAGGAGCAACCTTGTGGTGCCCTATGTGTCACCTCAGGGAACAGTTTTGAGCCTACATAGGCTACAGGATGCCCTCTGTGGCTCTTCTGAGATCCTGTAAGTACTGGTTTTATTATTTTAGTTCCATTTATTCTAATTAGCTTTAGATCTAAAACAAATGACAGATTATTTTTGACATGAAGAATATTATAGATTAGAAGTGAGTGAGATTTCTTTGAGGCTTCCCAATTTGGCTTAGTGTTAACCTATACCCAGAAATTACATTCATACTGTACCCCTATGCCAGCCTAGTTAGGCCCTATGTGAAGGGTCCTTCTGAGATAGAGAATACTTAATCTCCAAGTAAGTACTTGGATATTCTTGTGCCTACCACAGAACAAGGGACTTGTAGGAGTGGGCTCCTTGAGCCACAGAGCCAAAGTGGCTTCTCATTTATAAAGTAAATGATGGTGGCTTTTTCTCTTTGTTGTACTCTCTAACCTAATCTGACTTTCAGTGTAAGATCATGAAGGAATTACTCCTGACAAGTAGCTATCAAAACAGGGGAACTGGCCTTACGTCTTGAGCTTAAAACCACTTGCATATTCAGTTAAATAAGATTTGGGCACCCCCAAGATTATTTACATTTGAAAATTGGCTTTAAACATTCTTAACCAATTTTTAAGAATGAGTTTTATTTCTTATATCACTGTCTTTATTGTGTCATTCTAGTCTTTGGGTACAAATAGCAGTTTAACATTAAACTAATTTCCCTCACTATCTTCCAAGCTTATGGAATCAGTTGGAAAAATGGGTTTTTAAGTCTAGACCTTGGTTCGGATTTTTGCTCTTCCCATTCTTCGTCATGTGGTTTTTGGTAGGTTAATAAACCAATCTAGTTCTCCTGTGAAATGGATATAGTTTCCTTATAATAGAATAATCTTTGATGAAGATCAAGAGGACATGGTCTCTCAGAGCTCTGATATGGTGCTTCTTACATGTCGTTCTGTCCTCTTTTGCCCTTCTTCCTTTCCTTTCCCATTTGTTACCTTGCTTCCCATCAAGTAGAGAGAATAGTTTGGCCCCATCGAACATTTCAGAAATATCTTGTTTGCAGCAAATTACACCTTGGGAATTAAATGCACATATCAAGTAGGTCCCATCTTTCTTAGAGGAAGAAGATGTTAACGACTAGCAGCAGACAGCTTTACTAAACTATTTTATATGGAGGACTAATAGTGCTGGCTTACTGGAAGGGCTCGCTTAAACACCACATAGTACGTGTTGGTTCTGGAGATACAAAATACTAATAAAACATTGACTGTGAAGATGATTTGCTTGCTTTTCAAAATTACTTAGTTATGTCCTGAATTATAATAATGCCAGGAAGAAAATGATAAGATCTTGGAAGAATATAAGAAAATCCACATGCTTGCAGCATTCTTCTCCAAGCAAGGATCACGAAAGATACTAAAACATTGCTTCATCCTGCTTACCCCTATGAAATGGCCCTCGCAGAAATGGAACTGTGTTCTGGGTTGAGAATAACTGACCTAAGGTCAAGGTTCATTATTCCATTATCTTGCTTGAGACCTAATAGTTTAAAAAATTCATACAGAGCTACTGGAAAATTAGAACATTCTTTCTTCTAGTGTTTGCCAGGCATGATGGTGCCACCTGGACCTGTTACATTGGAGAGAGCAGTGGGGTGGAGGAGAGCAGACAGTGTGTGCTAATCCCAGAAAGCTTTTTGGAGAGAATTTTTCCATTGAGGCCCATACCAGCAGTGGCACATTTCTATCTCTGACAGCCACACCTCCGTCATTCAAACCTCCTCAGTTGGGGGAGGAAGGAAGTGGCTTTCTGTACTTAAATACTCTCTGTGTATAGCATTTATATTGTAAGGTTTTCAGTAGTTACTGGTGAGTAAATTAATTGTTCAGGGTGTGTTTTATTTTTGTTTCGTAGTCTCCTCTAAGCCATGACCTCATCCTTAACCTGACTCAGGACGGGATCAAACTACTGTTTGATGCTTTCAATCAGAGACTTAAGGTAACTAAATGACAACTAAAGTTTCATGCCAGGCTGATTAATGTGTGTTATTGTGATATATTTCTGAAATTCCTAAGTGGAAGTGGACTTGTATGGTTCAGAGACCACCACAGTAGTGGACTGAAGCTGTGCTTGCTTCCCTAAAAATTGGGTAGCTGGGAGTGAGATGAGGTGGTTTGAAAGATTCTGGGAAGGACTCTAGTCCCAGGCTCTAGAGGTAGAGAGAGAAGAGCATTGAGGATTTGGGGACCATGCAATGGGAATGGGGCTTTTATGTTAAATAGGAAAACAAAAGAGGAGCCGAGTATTTGGCATAGATTATCCTGACACTTTCTTTCTTCCTCCCTCCCTCCCTCCCTCTCCTTCCTTCTTTCCTTCCTTCCTTCCTTCCTTCCTCCCTTCCTTCCTTCCTTCCTTCCTTCCTTCCTTCCTTCCCTCCCTCCTCCTCCTCCCTCCCTCCCACTCTTGTTCTCTTGCTCTTTGCTCTCTTGCTCTTGCTCTCTCTCTCTCTCTTTCTTTCTTTCTTAAGGATATTTTTAATTTTAATATTCTATGTTGCAGGAGTACCCTCACCATGTAAAATAGAAACAAAACAAAATAACTATATAAAAACATAATAATAGAGAGATGGTATAAATTAGATACATTCTATGTTCTCCCAATTCATGAGATCAAAAGTGGCTTCAGGTTCCTTTTTTTTTTAAATTAAGTTTATTGGGGTAATATATCCCGACACTTTAAAAAGGTACTAAAAATGGGACCTGACTGCAGAATAGAACCAAAAGACTCTAGTCAGGTTTATGTATCTTCTTGTTTTACTTCATTCTTGGGTCAAACAATATGATTTAGAAGATGAAAAATGGACTGTTCCTCCTAAGTGTTGGGCTTAACACCACCAGCAATGAGTTGACTCTTTAACTCCTTTGAGAAAAATGTAAACAACTTGATAGTGTGAAGAGTTGTCCTAGTTGGAGGTCAAGTGCAATTTACTAACACCTGTTTCAGTCCAGGATGTTTTTAATGCACTATTTAGAAATGCCTGCGCTTCACAGGTTAGTCATGTAACATCAGACTCATGCCTCAGAGTCACAAGTTGAATGTGGCTCTAGGCAGTGGCATGCCAGAGCCATCATCCTAGTTAGGTTATGATGTTGCCTTTCCAAAAGACTTGGGTACTTCCTAGTTCTCAACATCCTATCACAAGTGAGCTGCTGAGGAGACAAGATAGAACATAAAAACAGAATCTGTACATAAAATGAGAATTCCTCATTTGTGATAGTTTTTCAGAAAGCAGAATTTGATATGAATATTCTTAGCCCCACATCTTCCTTGCCTCTCCTTGTAGACTCAGTCATTCTGTCTTCAGTGACCCGAAGTTCCACACTGGGAAAAGGTAGAGGATGGTCTTCACTGTGCCTTCATCACAAATTGGGGAAAAACTAATCTGGAAACACCTTTGCAAAGAATCATTTTCCTTTGACTTGGTAAATCCACTTTAGGAACCATAACTTAAAAACTTTATGGAGAGTGTAATGTTGCCAGATGTTTATGAGAAGGCTTTTCATAGTAATAAAAAGCTGGAAGTAACCTGAGTGGATAATAGAAGGAGATGGCTAGGCAGCCAGCCCATCATAGATTCACAGCATTGTGAGGACAAAGTTGTATATTTAGTGAACACTTGTACATGTTAGGTGCATGGCTGAGTCCATTTTTTAATTTAATTCTAATAAGCCTGTGGGTGGTATTGTTTATCAGTGAAACAGTAGAGGGACAGCGGATAAGTGGTCTGCCTGGCACCAAGCGTTAGATCTGGAATGCCTTAGGCTCTGTTGATGGGTATGGGAAATGTGATAAAAGCTGAAGAAAATAGTGTGAACACACTACTCAAAAATGTGAAAAATGGAAAGTATATTAGAGTGGGAAGGAGGTAAAGTAGAACCTTGTCTTCTGCCTTCTGTTGGGGTCCCTATAAAGAAGGAGGGGCTGGGCCACTGGGAACTGGGGAAATTATCCTTCAGGTGCCTTTGCTTGGCACCAGGTCTCATCTGACCCATCTGTCTGCCCCTCTATCTAGGGCTTCAGAACCCTCCTCTCCCAGATGCTGTCTCCTGCATTTTCCCCATCCCCTCGCTCGCTGCCTGTGAGCAGGCTCTGTGAAGTGAGGCTTCACAAGTCATAATCTCTACAGCCACCTGACTTTTCCTTTCCTATCTTGGCTGCTGCCATGTCTCTTCCTCTCTGGTGAAATCAAGGCCTTTTCCAGCCTAGAGGGTAGAAAATCATGGACTTTAGACTTCCCTGGCTGTTTGTCCCTGTGACCCAGCAAGGACATGAAGGTCTATGGACCAAAATCCGCTTGTTGATTCTCCTGGTGATACGAAGGACTCCTAGATAGTCAGCACTCTGGGTCTCTTGCCACAGATGTAACCATGTGATTAACTCTGTTCTACTGTTCTCCCACTGGGCAGGCAGAATTGAAGCATCTATAAGTGTTGTCTGAGATGCAGCAGATGGGTGACAGTGACATAGGAGGGACATCCTGGAGGCTTATAGAATCACAGCATGGTGAGGACAAAGTCATATTTAGTGACAGTGAGTGGTGGAAAGCCCCTTGAGAGGCCATTGGCCAGTCATAGGAGTAGTAATCAGGGAGGCAGAGTGTCTGCCCCTGCTATACAAGCAAGGCTTCTGGTTGAAGGTCGAGGCCCTTTTCCAACATGGAACCTCGGCCTAGATGAAATAGCATGCCAATTTGGCGCGATATACTGCCATCCCCAGGCTTTCAGAAGAGGTTACTAGGTGTTTTATGAATCATAGCTATTTCCTCATCCTTCTTTGCTTGACCTCTTTTGGCTTCTCTTTTCATACTTTCAAGCTTCATGTTGCCCTTAGCTACTTTCATACCAGGCAGAATCATCTGATGTGTGGAGTACCTCCCCTTTGTGAACTAATGAGCCAGACCTTAACTTAGTGGGACCAGTGAACACAATATACAACTAATGTAGGAGAGAGTCGATCGAAATGCTATGATGGCCCAGCAGAGGGCGCAATTCTTAGCAGCAGGTAGGATTGGAACAGCTGCACTATAGTTAAGTGATGTCTGTACAACTTGTAGTTCAGTATTAGGAGCTCTAAACAAAGTTAGAGACAAAGTCTGACCAAGAGCGAACTGCCTATTATGTCTCAGTTTCTGTGGCAATGCCAGATGCTCTTGTACCCAGTGCCCCACAGCCCCTTCCAGGATCAGGTCCAGATTATCAGAGCAAACATGTTGAACAAACTCTGCTTGTGCCTCCACAATGAGGGCCAGATCTCCAAACCGGGGAATGGTAAATAGTGTTCCAGGCCCCAGCCAGCCATCCTGCTGACTGTCAAGCCTTCAACACCATTGAGGTAAACACTAGTAGCTGAGTGTTCAATACCTTTTCTTTTGTCTCTGCCTTGAGTTCAGGCCAAACCCACTGAAACTTCACAAGGGTCCTAAGGTTCTCCAGGTTTAACCAGATACTCTTCATTAGGGATATATATAAATATTGTCACAGTTGTTATAAGTTGATATAATATGACTTGTTTTCTAACAGGATAGACCTCCTCTTCCATCTTTTTGTTTAGTAAACCGCAGTATTTGAGGCTATTTTTGAAAGTGATTTGATTTGGGTTTTTATAATGCAGCAAAGTGTGGAATAGAAGAAAGAGGGTTCAGTATCCAAGGTTACAACCTTAACAGCTGCATGAATTTGATTCTGTGGAAGGTTTCACTGTCCTGGAGGGGTGTTATGTGCAATCTTCTCTATGACCTAGCAGTAGATTAGATAAAAGTACCTTGTCCCGGAGTATCCACAGATAACTGTTGAACAATTCATTGGAAGATGGGGGGTGCGGGGACGTTACACTGCATGTGTGGTATGGGTTTTCCCTCCACATTTAAAGCTAATGTGCAATACTTCAGGAGAATTTCAACAGCGATAAATTTTTTTTTTCTTCACTATTGTATAAATGTCTTTTTAATTTTCTTCAACTACAGAGCATTAACAACTCTTAAACATTTGACTTTTTTTTTTTTAGGTGATTGAAGTATATGACTTGACTAAAGTAAAGTTAAAATATTGGTGAGTTTTCTGCCCTGCTGTTATATGTCACAGGCTTGGTACAGGTGGGCTTTATCTACTACCCTCATTATGTTGGTAAAGGAATTCCATCCGTAGCAGTTCCAGGATTACACCCTGGTTCCATGATTTTTGGCAGCCTCTAAGCCTACTCATTTTCCAGGAGAAAAGGAAGAAACCTTATTAAGAACATGCTGTATGTTCTTCACATATATATCAACTTATTTAATCCTCACAACAAAGTAGGATCTCAGTTCAGAGGTGATACGACTATCTCCTGGGTCACGGCTGCCCTCCTCTGCACAAACCTCTTTTGGTACCTCTTTATGCTTTCATGAGCAGAAGAAGTGGGACAAACCAGATAGGTCTGACTCCAAAGCCTGTGCTAAAGAAAGTGCCAAAGAGACCAAAATCTATTTGGGGACCCAGATCTGCTTTTAAAATGAAAATGAGAATGGTCAGTATGGTGTACATATTTGAGCTCCCATTATGGCAAGGCACTGTTCTAGCATCTAGAGTACTCTGTTTAGTAAGCTTCCTTAACAAGCTTCCCTTTTCCTTTGAGAGGGTGTGAAAAGGCCTAGTTTCTGGAGCTGGCTCAAGCAGCATTTGCTGATGAAGGAGTAGATAAACAAATGTGTACTAGCACTAGCCTCTGCGATTGTAGTTGTCTTTTAGTCTTGTTGGGCCTTCACACCTCAAGGTTTGGCTTCTCTTTACCCTCTTAAGAGTCAGTGGTAGGTGAGAGTATAAGGTCTAGAGTCAGGCTGCCCTGAGTTTGAGTTATGGCTTCATCATTTTATTACCTCTCTGACCTTGGGCAAGTCACTAAACCTCTTTGAGCTGGTTTTCTTATCAGAGAAATGAAACCAATAATGTGGCTGCTGGGTTAGGAAGATAGTATGATATAATGCTGGTAAAGCACATAGTACATTGCCTGGTTAAAAAAGAGGTTCCATAAATGATATTAATTCTTTAAAAATTCTTAACCTTTATATCATAAATGGCTTATCTTCATGCTCATCATCTGAAATCGTATGCCCTTCTCTACTCTTAAACCTACTCCTCAGGTTTGCATGGGAATCCATCTCCCTCCACCCAGTCACCCAGTTCATCTGCCTGTTAAGACAAGCTGCTTTGCTTTTCTACACCCTTCTTTTAAGATGTTCATCCCTTTTTAAAAAGTTCATTCTTTCAAGTCAAGCTGCTAATAGACATCCTGGGAAAACACTTTAACATTGTATATTCCTATGGCTACTCTTTATCCAAGTCCAAATGCCATGGGGCTAAGACTGGATTTATTTCCTTCTGAATTGTGCCTAGTTAGCCACAAATGTCTTGGGAGGCCCTAGAAGATCAGTTCTGTACACTAGCATCAAGAGAATTGACTTGTAAACTCAATTTTCTCTTACTTACAAGTTCTTTAATATAATTATAGAATCCCACCTATGTTTTAAGAATAACTTTTCCAGCCACCATCTCCAATGATCTGTGAGCCTGTCCTGCAGGCCTGATATTAAAAAATATCTTTGTTTTTCAGTGGAGTACATTTTAACTCTCAGGCCATAGCTCCCACCATTGAACAAATTGACCAGTCTTTCGGTGCAACCCACCCTGGAGGTAAGCCAAGTCTATCTGATTCCTTTGGTCACCTGTGGCAGCCCATTATGATAAACCTGACAAGCGGTACCATCCCAGCCACAACTCCCTGAAGCCAGGTTCCTGTAGGTTATGGGGGTTGGTACTTGGGCTTGAAGGAAAGCTTCTTCCCCTTTGTTTTCAGCCTAGTAGGTCAGTTCAGAAATAAGACACAAGGAGGATTTTGCCAGTCATTACTCCCTGTCAGGCTGGTTTGGGTTTGCAACTTCTGATGCCATCAACCATGTCATTTTCTTCTCCCCACTCCCACAGTGTACAACTCTGCTGAGCAGCTCTTCCACCTCAACTTCAGAGGACTGTCTTTCTCTTTTCAGTTAGACTCATGGACTGAGGCTCCCAAGTATGAGGTTAGCCCTTCCCCTGGTATTTGCTGCCCAGTGCCCAGGTGACATGGGTCAGCAGACAGTGCCCTTAAGGGAGGCTGCATAGGTACCCTTTCTTCAGCGTCCTCGTCTCTGAGGTCTTTAGGGGCCAAGAAGGGTAGAGTGGGTAGGGTTGACAGGAAGAACAGTGTCCAAGCTGGCATTCCCAGGAAGAGGGTACTTTCCACTGCAGAGTGAGGTCAGGCTCACTTTTCAGAGATAATCCCAGTCATGTCTTGCTTTAAAACTCCCAACCACTTTGTTTTTTTCTAGTAGCCTAGAATTTGAGAGTTTATCCTATATTTTTAATTACCTATTGCTTTTAGCAAAACATTTCATTCATCCTTAGGGTTATGAAATGAAAGCTTTTTATAAGGTTCACATTTTATTAAAGGAGTCATTCCTGCATTTTCTCTCTGATGAAAGAAAAAAAAAAAAAGCCAGATTAAAAAGGAACTTGCATGGTTGGGGTGAGTTGACCTGGAGCCAGATTTGACTGTGTGCTTTGACCTTTTGAAGACCATGATTACTAGGAAATGCCAGAACCTGAGTCACACGGCCTGCAGTTTGCTCCTTAGTAAAACTTTTGTCCTGTTTTGCAGCCCAATTTTGCCCATGGTCTAGCTTCTCTCCAGATACCCCATGGAGCAACTGTGAAACGAATGTATATCTACAATGGAAACAGCCTACAGGATACCAAGTATGTATCAGGGAACACAAGCTTCATGCTAAGGCCATGAGCTCCCTGGGAGGGAACGCAAAGCCTGTGCTCATTTTCTGCCTGCCCACAGGGCTCCCGTGATGCCTCTGAGCTGTTTCCTGGGCAATGTGTATGCTGAGAGTGTGGATGTTCTTCGAGATGGAACTGGACCCTCAGGTTTACGACTTCGCTTACTTGCTGCAGGTCAGTTACTGTCTTTAGGGTAGTGGATTCCCCCTTATATCCATGTTGAGACAGTCTAAAATCCCACATGCTTAGAGATAGTTGGTAGAAGACAAATGATGCAGATGTTTCTGTTTAAAGCTTTCATTTAAATTCGTGAAGGGACAAAACAGTCTTATTGTTAGCATGTATAATAAACAACAATACAGTACCAGTATGTTGCTCAGCATGTACATAAGCCTTCTTTGTGCTTATGTAGCTTTGCAGTGATTCTCAAGCTGTTCTGTTTCTTGGAGATGTATCTTGTGGGCAACAATGTTGTCTGTTCTCTACCTTTTATGCCCAGTTCTCAGAGTAGGCTGACAGGAGGGACTTGCTGAATTGTGGTTTGGCCACACCCTGCTGAGAGTTTTTCTGACCTTGAACAATAACAAAAAAGTTGCCTCTAGTAACTAACTAGTCTTTCCAGGACTTTATTTTGTGGTTTCTTGTGCCTGGCCAATCTCAGCTACTTTGGATCTTGGATCATGCTTAGTAGGATAGGGATCTACAGCATGGAGTTTGCCTCCATAGACATGGCCTTCTCAGAACTCATAGTCTAGCCAGCATTTGTTCATAAATTGGGGTCTTGCATCAGTTTTTGGACATTGGTTCTTAACTGTTAAGAATCTGGTATATAAACTGTGAACTCACTGCCTTGAACAATTAGACAGTTCACAACCTCCAGGTGAACATTTCTTAAAATGTGATTGTTTAGCCAAGGCAGAACACCAGCTACTTAAAGGGGTATTGTACCTGAGCTATAGTTTTTGAGAGAATTGAGATGTGGCAGCAGGGTCAGGTGATTTAGGGTCTGTCTTCTCCAAAAGATTGCTGCTTGAAATAGCAGGATAGTCGAGGGTGGCACAGTTACTCCAGGTGACAGCAGGAGGAACCTATTTGGCGGGCGGGGAGTCCTCAGCCAATTCCGATTGCTACCTATACAGCACACTCTTATCTGTCACATCTCATTGCTTACGGGGTCATTGGGGAAAAGACTTCGTTAAGTCAGGGTCTCATTGAGTTATTGCCCAATCCAGTACTCATTGAGAGTTTCCTTTGGCAAGTGGAAGGGGAAGCTTGTCTCAACCGATCCATTTTTCCCATGTGTTTCCTTATAGCTACAGTGATGTTCTTAACACAGAAAGTCAGTTCAACCGTCTTGGTCCCTGCAATAATTTATAGGAAAACTCACTCCAGGGAATCAAACTACAATAGTCTCCTAAAACTAAAGGTAATTTTACCTGGGTTGGCTTCATGCAGAGTGGGACGAGAGGAAGCGTGCCTATGAAAGGTGCCTTCCCTGTAACCCTATCTGGACATTCATAAGTGTCTGGTACCTGGAGACTTTGGGCACACAGTCCAGCTTGACAGCACTTTTGGTGGGCTTCAGACTTGTCTAAGATGCAGAATTTATGGACAGAGGTTAATGTGGTGTGTGCTTTCCCCAGGACTTAGTTAATTTACACACAGCCTTTATTTGCCACTCAGTATGTATGTGTTGTGAATAAAGACTCTTGGGTTAATTGGAGAACTCAGCACCCAGTTATTTCAGATTTTGGATCCCTGAAGTCTGTATGTAACAAAGGGGTTGTTGTCCATTAAAGAACTTTGCCAACTTTGAAGCACTGTGCATAGTAAGGTGATGTTAGTGGTTATCATGGTACTAGGGATTGCAGTCCTCCTCGGATTCTTGGCTTTTTGGGAAGTGGGGAGGGGCACAAAACACTTTGCCTTCCCATCCACAGAATGGGGAAAATTTTACTATTGGTGTGTAAATTGCCACTTGTGTGTATGTGTGTGTGTTTAACTGGAACAATTTGTGAAATATACTAGGTAAATCCAGGGTTTAAAGATTCTCCCCAAAGAAGAAACTTGACAAATTAGAAGGTTATTTTATTCTCCCACTTTCCCGGTTTATCTCTTGAGTGTTGGTATGTATGTCAGGTATTTATAGAATTAAGGAGTGAGTTAATAGGTGCTTCACTCTTGGCTCTTTGATAGAGTGAACTTTAGGTCCAATCTCTTGTTGGGTTACCATTGAGAAGTACTTCTTAACATAAAGTACCTTGTATCTTGTCAGGCCCTAGAAAGTGGCAAGAGGTAATAGCAGCCCATTGTATAATTCTATAGCACCTATGGTGCTGTTTGTTGTACCTCAGTTGTGTGATCTGATTAGGATCTTCACCAAGCTGTAAACTCCCGTGTGGGCAGATACTGCACCTATTTTGCTAACCATTGTTTCATCAACATCTAGCAAAGTGTTCTAGCCCGTGGTGGTCAGTAAGTAAATATTTGGTGAGTGAGTGGTGATGTTCCCCAAGCTCCATGTCATTTTTGTGGGATTGAGTGAGTCTCTGGCATTATTTTGAGTAGATAGTGTTCTCTCATAGTGACTCAAGTCCTGATGACCTGGTATTTCTGCTTGTATGTAGTCTTGCCCCTCAGTCCAAACCTAAAAATGCAGTGTGCAGCCAGTAGCCTCTCCCCAGGGCCCTAGGCTGCAGAGTCTCAGGCCCCGACCAGGAACCTGACTACCTCTTCCTTGTTCTCTGCAGGTTGTGGACCCGGCCTGTTAGCAGATGCCAAGATGCGGGTATTTGAACGTTCAGTGTATTTTGGTGATTCTTGCCAAGATGTTCTTAGCATGCTTGGCTCTCCACACAAAGTCTTCTATAAATCAGAAGACAAGGTAAGGGAAATGTGTTTATAAAATGAATAAGCAGTCTCTTAATTTTTTAAAATCAACATTAACTTAATATTGAGCATGTAAAAACTGTTATTTTTCCAGAGAACCTGTTCTGTTAAAGCAGATGGAGAAGTAAATCGAAAGCTCTTTTCTGACCCCTGTCGGTCAGATTGACCTGCTTTGCCTTTCCTTGGAGACCAGGGCCCAGTCTGGAGTCAACCACAGCTGGCCGGGTTGGTTGGCACCAGCAGCTGGGACTCCCATACTCTCGCTTACCCAACAGCTTAATGCCATACAAGAAAAACAATTTGTAGACTTTCGTTTAATCCAAGAACTGTATTAAGGTGCTAGATTTTAATTTATTGTTATTTTTCCCTAACAGATGAAAATTCATTCCCCTTCCCCTCATAAGCAAGTTCCATCCAAGTGCAATGACTACTTTTTTAACTACTTCACTCTTGGAGTGGTAAGTTATGATTCCTTAGATAAGCCTTCCATTTCTGTGGGGAGATGGGCAGTGCACCTGCGCATGCCTGTGTGTGTGCATGCAGCTGTAACCATGCTTGGCAGCAGGGAACCTAGCCCCAGCTGGCTTTGCCCAGTGTTGTCTTGCATTGGCATTGGTACCCCAAAGTAAATCTTTCCTGCCAAGAAGAGTGCTGAGACACACTATGTCTTGACTTCTTTTCTGACAGAAACATGTTGCACAGGTAGAGGCTGTGGGAATCATTCAGGTTAAGATGTTTTGCGAACTGCCCTTTAGTAGAGCATGGAACTCTCTTCTGGATAAAACAGGGAGACTAAAAAGACTCAAAAACAGTGGGAGTGTGCTTATGTATTTTTAGGGGATCACCCCAGGGGCATGGCTGCAGCCCTATGCTCTGGACCTAGGGTGCTGAATGGAGCTGATGGCCACCATCACTGCTGGCAGTCTAGCTGGTAGATGGGTTGTGTGTGTGAGAAATGATTGTATAAACATCTCAGGGAAGACCCTAACCTCTGAGCTTTCCAGTGCCTAAGGTATGAGGCAGCAAAGAAGGGGCAGATTCCGGAGAGGGAGAAAGAAGAAAAGACTGGATCTGCCTATGTGGGAAAGACCAAACAGGAGCCAGGAGAAGTGGGGGAACAGAAGTGGGATCTTAAGAGTAGGTAGTGCTGGAGGGAATGGCACTGTTATAAGCTGAATCTCTTGATTTCAAGAGCTAGTTATGATAGGTGGCAGGGAAGATAGAGCAAATACACTGGCCCTAATAGGACTTAGTATGGAGGGGTAGAATCAGGGGTCACAGGCCTGAACAGCTGGGGGGCTGTGAGGGATAGGAGAAAGTGTTCAGTAGGCAGCATCAAATCAGTTCCAGGGGTGGCTGACTCCCATAGAGAGGGCGTAAAGGGCCTGGCATGTTGTGGCATTCAGAATAGCCAGGTGCTTTGAGCCCCTTGAGTTAGATAGCCCTGAATTTTCTTGGTAGCCTTTAAGACAAATTCTCAGATTTTTTTCTTCCTGCTCAGATTTTTTAAAGATCTCCCTGATCTGTTTGAGTTCCCAAGCAGTGGGAGCTATATCCCCCTGTGCCTGCCAGAACTGCTGGTACAAGGTTTGGAATGGGGAGGCCTATAGATGATTGCGGCCCACCTCACTACACACACACACACACACTCACTCACACTCCAGTTAACGCCTGCAGGCATCCCCATTGTGGGCTGGGTGTCTCTGGGTGTCTCTGAGTTGGACATGCCCTTGGAAAGGCCCCCTGCACTGCCTCAGTAATTTTCCCTACTTGGGAATCCTTGTTTTCTATCTCAGGACATCCTCTTCGATGCGAATACACACAAAGTGAAGAAGTTTGTCCTTCACACCAATTACCCTGGGCATTATAATTTTAATATGTGAGTATACCTGTACATGCCCCTCTGAGAAGGGAGCTTTGGGCTGAAAATCCCCAGGAAAGAGAGCTTATGGCTTTGGAGTTCATTACTTTACACCTGAATTCTTGCTGTTTCATGAGAAGTGAACATTTCCTGAGTGTTTGCTGTTTCTGGTATAGTATCCAATATCTTACAATCTCTCTATCTGTACCCATTTTAACAAATAGAGAAATAGATTCAGAAAGTTTGGTGTCTTATCCAGGGTTATAGAGTATTCAGATCCCAGAGCCAAGCCTTTTTATGTTGAATTCCAATGCATAAATCTGGCCTCCTCTAGTGAACACTGTCAGGCCCAGTGCCAGGGCTTAGGACAGGCGTGCTTGGTTCTGTTTTTCCCAGGGTGCAAGGTTGAGATGTGGGGGTGGTTAGGCCTCCCAGGGGGCTCAGCCTTTATCCATCTGCCTTCTCTCTCTAGTTATCACCGTTGTGAGTTCAAGATCCCACTAGCCATAAAGAAAGGTGAGTAGTGAATGTCTTCAGGGCAAAGGAAGGGCTTTTGAGTCAGTCACTCACACTGAGAAGAAACACAAGTGATCCAAGCAGAGAGAATGGTATTGGTTGGGTTTGTGGAACCTTTTCCCACCTGCTTCTACCCATAGCCTCAGCTCCTCTCAGCTGGGCTCTTTGTTCTGGAGGCTGTACTGTTCTTGGTCCATAGTCTCCTGGAGACCCTCAAGATCTTTCTTGTGACTGCTGGTCTCTGGAAGGGAGAGTTTCCTATCTACAGATGATCATCCAGGTGGTCCCAGTCCAGTCTTATGACTGTTCTCTTGCTGGTTGGTGTAGCTCACACCTGAATGACCTCCCTTCAACCCTCCACTGTTTTCCATTCAGGAACTCTAAAACAGCCTATCTGTCCTCCCTCCGTACTCCAGCCCTAGTGCAAAGGGTAGCCAGGCTTGGATTCTGCCTAGGGCTGGAGCCACAGGTGGGCTGGGCCAGCTACCAATTACTCCGTGTTCTTTTCAGAGAGTGCAGATGGTCAGACAGAAACATGCACAACCTACAGCAAGGTGAGCTCCTATTTTCCTACCTGGTGCAGCCTGAAAATGAGATGGGCATGAGCCTGCCAGCAATCTGGGGCCCATATCCTCTGGGCCAGCCATTGATCCCTGCTAACCCCCTGCCACCTCCATTTTTCTTGCAGTGGGACAATATCCAGGAGCTCCTGGGTCACCCCGTGGAGAAGCCTGTTGTCCTGCACAGGTGAGTGTGAGAGGTTGCTGTCTAACCACCCCATCCAGCTCCTAGTCCAGAAGGCCCAGGGAAGCCTAGCAGTGGGTATTGTTTAGAAGTGACACAAGTTTTTGGTGTTGCCACAAACATACTTCCTGCCCCTATCCTGCACATTAGGACTGGGCCTGCTCTTCCGCATGTTTACCTGCACCAAAGGTTGCCCACTGGGGATGGCTCCCCACTCCCCCACCAACTCCAAATGTGGGAGCCCTTTCACCCCTAGTTATTCAGAAAGGGAGGCAGTTTTGACTGGCTATCCTGGGCTCTTTATTTTCCCTATCAAAGCTGCTACCTGTTCTGCTCCATAGCCCAGTTCCCAACATCTTGGTTGCCATACTGTGTGAGGTTCTCTCCCCATCCTGACCTCTCACCACCCCAGTCCAATTGCACGGTAACTTTCTATGCCTTATTGGGCTGTGTAGGATTCAGAGCTGAGTGAGGCCTGTGGATACCTTCAAGATCTCAAGGGCCTGTGTAGTACATAGAGATCACTTGCCAGTAGCTCCCCTCCCAAAACAGACTGGTTGCCTTGCCTGGCCTTGGCGTCTGTCTGCCCCTCTAATTCTGGCTTCCTCCACCTCAGGTCCTCCTCCCCAAACAACACCAACCCATTTGGTTCTACATTCTGCTTTGGTCTTCAGCGGATGATCTTTGAGGTAAGCCCTGAGGACTGCGGCCAGTGGTCATGGCAGGGACAGGGAAGTCACTGAGAGAGATTAGGGAGGACCTCATGGCCCTGCTGGGCAAGTTAATCCTTCCCTAACAACCTTGTCTGCTGAGAACCTTGCCTACCCAATTTAACAGTGAGGGTTCAGAAATGATGGGAAAATTCAGGGTCACGAAGTTAAAGTGGTGGTCTGTATCTAACAAGATGAGATGTAACAGGATCCCACATTTGTATCAAAAAAAACAGAACAGCAGGGAAGGGAAGCACAGGGCAAGTGGGGTTCATCTCGGGAGTGTTGGGCACTTTTGAATGCCATTTGAACGAATGTGCTTTGGGTGAGTGGCTATAGAGGCCCCACTGGAAAAATAGATATGGTGAAGTTTGTGTGTCCCATGAGGCACAGGCGGATGCTGGGATACAGATGATCCCTAGCATGAGTTAAAGGATGTTGAGGGATCTACCCAGCCTTGTGTGCAGGCGCATTGTACACACAGCCCTCCACGCCAGTGCACAGGATCTGCCTTGGGTCGCTTCTCTGCAGCTACAGTCCCAGTACTGATCCCACTGGTGGTTTTGTGGGTCTGATTGCCTGCTCTGCCTACATCCCTTCTACTCTTCCCCCTTGACTTGCTGTCCTCTTCTCACAACCAGGTCATGCAGAATAACCACATTGCCTCGGTGACCCTGTATGGACCCCCCAGGCCTGGTGCCCACCTGAGAACAGCAGAGCTCCCCTAGGGACATCATCACCCGTGTCCCTCTGTCCTGTGGACCTGTGCATCGCATCCTCCTCAATGGGCCTTCATGTGCCACCCTGTGGGTTTTCTTGGACACCTTGCCAGTGTTGAAGGGCTGTTGTGATGTCCTGAGGTAGGGCTCAGGATGGGCGCTCTGCCATGGGGCGAGGAGCCCAGATAGATATTCCTCTGTCTGTCCTCAGCCTGCTGGTGCCAACAGGGGACACAGACTGCAAAGAGAAGCACAAACTCTGAGCCTTTATACCTGGACCTAGGAGTGCTAGACTAACATGTTAAGAGGCAAGGTTCAGTTTCCCCATCCCATACACATTGGAAAACGTGGGACTCTCTGTGGCTGAGAACACAAGCACCCAGGACGAGGACAAGGTCCTGCCTTTGGCCCACCATTGCCACATCACCCTTAAGGCAAGCAGCATGTCCATAGTACTTGGTTGTAACTTTTGCACTACTACATCCACTTTAGTTACTTGATGAGCTAGCTGTGGCCAAGGTGGCCTGCCTGCCCTTCCCTGTTTCTTTCTTGCACGCTCTCCCTGCCACGCCCAGTAGGCACACTCAACTGGTTGAAACACAGCTTTCTACCATCAAGGTTACATGTTAAGGCCTGGTTCCCACCCCTCTTGGAGTCAGCCTTCAAAGTCACCTATGCCCGCTCTGCCTCAAGCCGGCTGGAAGGGCTGCATGTTTTCATCCTGTTTGCCTTTTTAATTTAATGCCAAAGTTTTAGCCAAAGACATCTTCCTCCTTTTGTTTTAGCATTCTGTTCTGCACTGTGGGCTGGCTGCCCTGCCCCAACCCTGGGCATTGTCTCCTGGCCTGGCCCCTTTATGGCTCAAGGCCTCTGGGGACTCAAGGAGGGCTGGGCTGCTCAGTCTCTTCATGGGTCTTGCTAAAGAAAGTAGCATATGTGCTTTAAAAATATTAACCTTTTGAAAAGAATTGAGAAGAGAAATGTATAATTTTATCCCATTTTTAATATTTTGGTCTAGCAACTTGTGATACATAGATGACAATTTTGTGAGTTTTTCAAATGTGTGTACAGATTTTTGTAAATAAGACTCTTTTGTAATTAACTCATGTACAGCCTCATCCTGTATAGTTTAACAATGAATGTGCAGGGGACCTGCCCCAGGCTTCACGTGGTTCCTGGGCCTATAGCCAGGCTTGTGTGGCACTCCCATGACTTTGTAACTGGTGTCTTCCCATTTGGACTGTGGCCTGGCCAGAGACCCCCGCACATCCCACTGTTGGGTAAGCCAGGACTGTTTTCATCCTCCTGGAATGGGGGAACCTTCGTAATGCCCTGCCTACACCCCTCCTCCAATAAAGGCCTATCCCCTCAGCAATGGCTTACCATGTGCTGTTGCTGAGATGTTTGTACTAAAATGAGTGTGGGGGTGTTGATTTTTTTAAGAATATGGGAAAATGTATAGTGGAGTAATCTTAGGAGGACAGGTTCCTTGGCTTCTCTGAAGTGGACAGCACAGCCTCCAGTCGGAGACTGGCATAGACTCTTGTGAGGGTGTAGTAGACAGGGAAAGACTTTAGGACCAGGCACAAGTGTGCCTCCATCCCTGGTGTTCCAGCCAAACCAGAGCCCGAGACAGGGTGGCTCCAAGAAAGCAGCCCTCAAAAGGAAAAGATCCAAAGACCTTGACAAGGCTAAAAATCCAATTTGGAGGGACAGGTGGAAAGCAAAATGCCTACTTTCAGATTGAGTTTTGACAATGCCTGCCAGTTTCATGAAGACTGAAGCCAGGCCCCAGACATCTCCTGTGGGGTCCAACTATGAGAAAGGCCTGCATGCGTCTGCAGCATCCAAAGGGGTTCCAAACCAAGGAATGTGGTCAGATTCCATGAAAAACCTCCCACCCCCATGTTGGTATTGAGAGGACCGAATATGTTCCCCTGCTTCACAGAGAGCTGCTCCATCACCTCAGCCCTGGCTATCTCTAAGAGTTATTAGGTGGTTCCTGACCGGCTACCAGTAGGAGAGCAAGAGCCAAGCTCAGTCTTCATTCCCTGGACCCTATGGAAGCAGACACTTGGCAATCAAGCTGGATCCCTAACTCTTCTGCCTCTTTCTGGGGAAAAAGCACATACACTGCAATAACCCACCGGGGAAACCTAACGCTTCAAACTCCCACTGTATCCTGGGTCTAAATGAGGGGCGCTTGGGGCTGTCATAAATGGCTAGGGGCCCCACTGAAAGGGGCCTGCGGCGACAGGTCGTGGACGTGCACAGGCTGGCCCATGAGGCCCGTGCAGCATGTGCCACATAAGCCAGATGTCAGCAGCCGAGAGCCCATGCACTACAACCAGCTCACGGTAAAAGCAGGGGTCGAAGGTGCGCAGATGTGGCGCAGCTGAAGGCTGAGGGATGCCAAACGTACGGAAAGCAGGATGAGGTTCAGGAGTGAGCCTCAGGCGCTGCAGACACATGCCCAAAAATACGTCATCGATCGGGAAGAGTTCAACCTGCGCGCAGGCGCCGGCCAGGCGGTGCAGTGTGGCACCAGAAAGCACGAAGCCACCGCCGCCCGCATAGGCCGGATAGGCAGGCAGGCCATACACAGCCTCTGGAATGAAGTATTTGCTGGCCCGCACGCGGATTGGTCGCGCCTGTACGATCACGTCACCCGCAAGCAGGTCCTGAGCGGGGTCCCGCGGAGCCAGGAATTCCAGCAGGTTTCCCACGTGCACGAAGACGTCAGCGTCGCCCTTAAAAACGAAGTGCACGTCGGCGCAGTAGGCTGAGGCCCAAGATAGAAAGTGGATCTCTTTGAGCGTTAGGTTGAAGAAAGTGTCATCGAAGGCCCAGAGCAGAATGTCCCCGTACGCACGGCTCTCGGCACGCAGCAGGGCGCGCCAGTGCGTTTGCATACGCATCCCCTCTGCGTCTGCCCCATCTGAGCCCAAGCCCCTGGGCACACCCAGCAAGAACACACGGCGCACGAGCGCCCCCTGCACGCGACCCTCAGCACCCCACGTCTGGCGCACGGCTTGCCGCCGCTCAAAGTCGGCCGCCACTGACTTGACAGCGATGAGCAGGTCGGGTCCCCCGCCAGGTGCCCCATCGCGTCGGCATTTGTGGGGCTGGTTAATGAGCAAGGGGAAGCGTCGCTGGTCCTTGGCGCGCAGGTAGCGGCCAAAGTCAAAGGGTCCCATGGGCGTGGGTGGCTCTGGCGTGTCTTCTTCGTAAGCCTGCAGGGTTGCCTCCACGTCCGGTGCCTGGAATAAGCGGAGCCGGGATGTAGGCTCCGGCGCTGCCCTCCCTGGCGCTCGCGGCGCGCTCGTTGTCGATGCCGCGCCATCGTGCTGCGCGTAGAGCAGGAGGCCGAGAGCGGCGCCCAGGAGCAGCGTGAGCGATGCGTCCCCGCGTAGGCACAGCCTCCACCTCATATCCGTATGACTGGCGCCCGCGCCTCCTGCGAAGAGACTCAGTCAAGGGCTCGCGATGTGAAAGCCAGCCGCCAGCAGGAGTTCCTGGCCCTGCCTTTCCCAAGCGGAAGGGATGGGGAGCCACGCGCCGGAGGTCCCCAACTATCGGCCGTTCAGCCCCCTCCTCCTACTCTGGGCCATGACCCCCTCCTTATTCCCGTCGGTAAGGGGTCTCTGAAAGGGCAAGAAGTCCTCCAAGTAACCAACTCGCTCCTCCTCAGCTCAGGCCCAGGACCGTGCCCCAAGGCCGGAGCAGGAAAACCCCACCCCCTACCCTCGCCACCCTTCTCCACGCTGAAGCCGAATCCCTTCTACTCCTCCCTGACCACCACGTCGGTCCTTGGAATCCTGATACTCACGCTCAGCCCTTGGGAGCAGCGCAGCCCCGGATGCCGGGGCCTCCGGGGCTCAACGCAGGGTCCCAAGGGCGGCCATGGACCAGGCTTGAGCCAAATGCAGCGTTGGCAGAAAATGGGGCCGACCCGCTGCCACGTGACCCTCCAGCTGTGTGCGCCCGGACGGCTGGAGCTCAGCTCCACCGGGCGCCGCCGGGAGCGCTGTCTCCGAATGGGGACTAATCTGTGAGCCCTCTCTTTTGGGGAACTCTTTTTGGGAAGTCCTGAAGAGATGAGTTTTGGTCTCGGTGCAGGCTCAGACTTCCCAAATCCTCCTTTCTGTGGGGGATGGGGACGGGAAGAAACATTAGCTTTTCAGGTTAGGCTCCCGAAACCCCGCTTCTTTGGAATGAAGCAGGACCTGGTTCCAAATCTTAGGGGCCCAGCTGGCCACTATCGCAGCCCATCCTTGGAAGTGCCTTTCCTCAGATCAAGAAGAGCCCTGGTTCCACCAGGCAGGGTCCATAAACTGCCCCTGGGACACATGGCTGCCTCCCCACTTCTGATTGTGCCTCCCCCATCCCTCCACCCCGACGCCCAGCAAACACACACACACAGGTATCAACAAGACAGCTCATTCGATTCTTACAACAACCCTGGCAGCAGCTCTTACTGATCATGCCCACTGTCCCTCCGGGAGCTAAGTGACTTGCCCAGGATCATATAGGCAGAAGGTAAGAGCACTGTCCCAGGTATTCTGGAATTCAGTCCAGGACTTTTTCTTCTGTTCTCCTTTGCCCCTCTCCCCATCCATCCACTGGGACACAGACAGGGAGCCAACCCCATGCGCTTTAACTTCACAGGTGAGTACTTCGGTCTGTCTCTCCAGAGGCAGTTCTGAGGCCCATGGTCCCTAGTGTTCCAGGCCAGCATAGCCTCCTTCAGGTAGAAATAACCAAGCCTGGGCCACTGCAGTTCAGATTGGGGGAATCTTGAAGTAGGCCAGTGACCAAAAGAGTTTGATCTGGGACCCAGGCAGGCAGAGGTGCTCTGGAGATCAAGGGCCTAGTCCTTGCCTAGCTCTGCTGCCAGCTCTTCCTTCCTGGAACTCAGAGTCTTCTATTCTAGTTTTCTCCACTGCCTCACCTCCTATCCCTCCTGTGGTCTGGCTTCAGGCTGTCCCCACCATGTCCCAGAAACATCCCTCACCTAGTAGCCTTCTCCTTGACTCCAGCAGACACTCCTCAGCCTTGACAAATCTGAAGTCTCTATGGCAGCAGGTGGGGATTCTCCTAGCTTCCAAATCTCCTGGTTTTCCTCCTCTCTCTTTGAGCTGTTCCTTTTCTGGTTAGTGTCCTTCAGGACCTCACTCTGGGCTACGTCACCCACTCCCATCTGTCCATTAGCCTCGACCCTCTGCTGAACTCAAAACTATAGATCCAGCTATTGAGGACACACTCTCTCCTTGGATGTTCTGCAGGAACATCAAGATGAACCTGTCCTGAATAGAGCAAGCACTTTACCTTCTCCAGGCTCGTGTCTCAGCAGGAAGCCTCACCCTCCATCCACCGAGCAAAGGAAGAAATTCTGAAGAAATTCTCTCTCCTCATCCAGTGTCTCCAGGCTTGTTATCCTTCCCCCTAAATGGCTCCCTGTGCTCACCCCTTCCATCTCTGCTGCCACTGTCTCAGCCTGAGCCACTGTCCCCTCTCTCTCTGCATCCTCACCAGTCTTCCAGCTCCCACTCCCAAAACCCTTTAAAGGCTTCTCACTGGCCTTAGAATAAAATCCAAACTCTGTAAAATGGCTTACCAGACCCCATGCTCTCTGCCTTCCCCACTCACCAACCAGTCTCTCTGCAAATCCACCAACTCCTAGATCCAATCAGACTTTCTGTTCTTCTAACACCCCTCTTACCTTCCTTAAGACCTCACCTGAGGCTGGCTATGCCCAGGACATTGCCCTTCTCTCAGCCCCCTCACCCTTTCCCCTACTCACACTCATATCTCTCTCTGGGTTAGGCCCCTGCTCAGTGCTCTCACAACTCTTTGTATTTTTCAAATCAAGAAACAGGTAATTTTTTATTACTGTTGCTTAATATTCAGAGTCCTACACTGAGTGTGAATTGGGGGCAGGCAGGATTTGCCACAGTATTTGCAGTACCCAAGATGATGCCTAAGACACAGCAAGTGCCTTATGAGTGATTGTTCAATGAGCCAAGAGGTAAGGGCTGGCCCAAAGCCTCTCTTCAGGGGTGGTTGAGGGTGAGGGTGAGGCCAACTTCTGCAGCAGGTCAGCCACATACTCTGTCTCTGAATCCCCAGTGACATCTCAACAGGCAAGGTGGGTGCTTGTCTGCCTCCTGTAGAAAGCAGTCAACACTGCTCGGCAGCTCAGCTAAGTTGTAAATGTGGTCTCAGAGTCCTGTGGATGGTCAGGAGGTCAGCAGTAGCAGCAGAGGGGACCCTAGGGTCATCCAGGTGCCCCAAATCCTGGCTGGGCAATTGGCCGACTGCCCCTTTGGTACTCAGCCTAGGCCAGGCCGCCATCAGGATTCGCTAGGCCCAGCAAGTCCTCTGCCAGGCTGGTGAGCTCATTTTCCTCCAGCGCCTCCACCAGGCGCTGCAGCGTGGCGCGACGGCCCTCCGCCTGCACAAAGCGCCGCAGAAGCTGGAAGGCCTGCTCATACAGCCCCTCGCGTTCATACTCATAGGCCAGGGCTTCGAGCGCCGGGTCCCGCAGCGCACGACAACTACGCTGCAGGGAGCGCCCCACCTTGCGCCATTTGAGGCCCACGGAGCGCGCGAACATCTGTTGGTCCTGAAGGTTTAGCGGCCGGTTCACTGTGGGCGGAGTGGGAAGCAGAGTGAACTCAGGAAGCCCCAGAGCCGGGACCCTTTCAAACCCGCCCCACGATTTCCCGGCCCAGACCTCTCTCCTCCCCCAACTCCATCACCCCGGTGACTCCGCCTCTCCGCACAAGCCTCACCTACGGGCTGACCCTGGAATAGAAAAGTCTGGCCAGGTGGCGGCGGCAGTGGCTTCTCCTCCGACAGAGAGGGGGCCAGGGAGTTCGAAGGGGTTGGAGGGACCTCCACGTCTCCACCCTGGCCCCCCGGACCGCACGTCAGATTCCGGAGCGCAGCCTCCAACTCAACGAGTTCCTCGTCCCGGAGCCGGTCGGGCTAGGGAGGGGAGTGCGGCGTCGGTGGAGGTCTTAGCCGCGGATCCCCGCCCCACCCGGCCCTGGCCCCAGCCCGGCCGCACTTTATGAGCGAAGATGCAACTCAAACAGCGCTCTTCATCCATCAGCAAGTCATCCAGCAGCTCCGCACCGGCGCGCAGCTCCAGTTGCAACTGCACCGAGCGCAGAGCCAGCGCCGCAGCCAAGCCGACTTCCAGCGAAGTGCGCAGCGCCCCCTCGCGGTAGGCGTGGATGAAGCGGCTGCAGGGCTGGCGCCCGCAGAAACGCAACTGCAGGATCAACTGCCGATCGCTGCGGTGGATCTTGAGCATCTGCAGCACGTCCGGGCTCCCGCTCTCTGCGGAGGCGGGCAGTCAGGCTCCAGATGGTCCCCATGCGGGGCCATTCTCCAAACGGCCGGGGAAGGAGTGAAGCCCACGGTCAGACCTGAAGCCATGGGGATTATCCCCAGAGCTCTCAGCAGGGAAAATCGGTATGCGAATAGCAACAACTCAGAATAGAGGCCAGGACCTATCGCAGGGCGCATCCTAAGATGGAGTGGGTGCCACCATAGCCCCACCCCCGGAGCCCCAAATTAAGGTGGGAAAAAGGGGCGTTGGGGAGAAACTTTGCAGCACCGAGTGGGACATATGCCCTGGGCAGCCAAGCTCTCTGAGTAGGCGGCTGGTGAGACTGGGGAGAATGGGAGGTCTCAGATCTTTGGCCTCCACAAAGTGTGCCTCTGGCTACCCTGGAAAGAGAAGGGCTCTGGGGCCAGGGCGCGATCCCCCAATTGGCATCAGCCTCCTGTTGCCTCTGCCCTGACATGGGAAAAGGAGACCTGAAAGGTAGGTACTGGAAAGGGGTCTTGGGCAAGGAGTGCTGCAGTAAGAGAGGAAAAGAGGAGAGAAATGTGCAATTAGTAGAAAGCAGTGAGCCAACTGGTCTGGGGCATGGGGATCATCGAGCAGGAGAACGTTAGTGCACACATAGGTGGATCATACACAGACCCGGGAACACATGTCTACATCCAAGAGCACACACGCGAAACAGAGAAGACAGTTTATGAAACCGGTGGTGAACCTCCTCTTCCCCACCCTCATCAATTTTCCATAACACAGTGGTTAAGTACAGGCCCATAGTGTTGAAGAAGTAGGGCTGGCCCAGAAAAGTTACCCAGGCCATCCCTTCCTCTCCAAGTGCCCGCCCAACCACGCACCTGCCAATGCAGTCCGCAGAGCCCTGTACACCGCCATCTTCTGCTGGGGGTGAGCGTAGGCATCCGACAGGACCACCTTGTCCAAAGAGGGCTCCACAAACAAGTATGCACTGCCTACCCATTCTTCGGGCCCATTTGGCCCAGCCGCCATCTTGCCTCCTGGAGATGCAGATAGGCATCCTGATTACCTCAAACCCAGCCCCAGAAACACATCCAGCCCCACATGGTCCAGCTGTCCCTTCTTCAGCTGGTACTCAGCTGTCCACTCAGCCTGCACACTTGTGAGGGGAAGTTGATCATCCCACAGACAGCTGCTTGTGTGTCTGGCTCTGCACAGCCCAGCCCAGCCCAGCTCAGCCCAAAATTGTAGTGAGGAACCCAGGGTCATAGTGTTGGGAGAAGGCGGTACTGTCCTGTAGTAGAAGCAGAGAGAAGTTGTGCATTAGGTCAGGTGTCTCTTACCAAAGCTGACAAAAGACATCTTCATCCTGAATGGTGCCCATGCCCCACAGCCAACTAGACCCATGTCCTGGTATGTCCTCAGCTTAAACTTGAGCCCCCAGGATCCCTATGGGACTACAGCCCTCCCTCCTCATAGCAGTTTTCTCACCTGGATTCCTACCCTACATCCTGGCTTTTCACTTCAAAGGACACCTGTAGTTTGCACCTGCCCAGCTTCTCTTCCACTGACTGACATTTAGGGCCTTCCCTCTACCCTATTCTCAATCCACGTGCCTCTTGGGATAACTAAGCCCTACTCCTAGCTCCAGGCGTGGGCATATGAAACAGGTCCCGCTAATCTACATATTCCATTCACCTTTCTGCAGTCAAATGCTCTGCCACTGAACTATACCTCCTCCATTCACCTTTCTGAAATGATTAGTTTAGAGTTGGGTAGATTCAAGTTGGACAAATTAGAATCAACCTGCAACTTTGGCTGGACCAATAGGGAAGAGGAACTAGTTTTCCTACCCTTGGGGGTGAGCTGAAAAGAAGGGTAGGTCTTTATTGCCACTGCTTAGGAAGAGCCTGGCTGAGAATGAAACTGAAACAGAAGGAAACAAGGCCCAGAGATGAAGAGGTGCTCCTAACCACACTATGCCCCTGGCTCTAGCTGCACCCTGGACTTTTCAGTTATGTGAGCTAAATTATTCCTTTTCTTTCTAAAGTCTTTGGAGCTGGACTCTTGTCTTATGAAACTCAATGTTCTATTACAGATTCCTTCCCTGTCCAGACAGAGTCAGGACCCCTTGGCACTAGTATCTCCCCCATCTATCTTCTGACGTTCCTAGCAAGGGGGCAAAATTCCCAGCCAGGGAACCACTGCACTGACCCTCAGTTCAGTGGCCTCCCATGAGGCAGCAAGTGGGGAACTGCCCTTCCTCTTCCTCCCCACCTCATCTGAGGCAACATCTCACCCTTTCGCAGAAACATGGGTTCAAGACCCCATCTTCTGCCCCATCAGCCACACTTCTTTACTCTCTGGTCTTTGGCATTTACTTTTGGGCTAGGAGGGGTGCTGAGCCCTAGCTGTGAGCACCCTGTACATCACTGCTCTGGGAAGGACAGGCTGGGGCAGCCACAGCTGGCACCCATTTACATGAGGGACAGGGAATCTCAGGGGGGGGATGCCAGAAGGAGCCAGGACCATAGCCTCGAATACTTTAGGGGAGGTAGTGGGGATCCTGAACTCAAAGCAGAGGCTGTGTTTTAGATCTGTCCCCAGACCCCAACCAGAGAGCCAAAGCTGGAACAATAATTGGGCAAGGGCCTTCCAGCATCATCCAGACCTGACAAAAGGAATGATAACCTGTGACGGTCCTACCCTGAACACAGGGGACATGTCTCCTCCTCAACCCCCACCACCACCAATAACTTTTTGGTAGAAAACATTAATACTTGTGTATTTACCCAAAACAATAGTCTATGGGGGTAGGAGGAGATTGGGGGGATTTTAACTTTATTGTATTTAACATATCCTACTTTATGTAAAATAGACACATTTCCTTTCTTTAAAAAGGCAAACTGTTTTTCTTAAAAAACAAAAACAAAACAAAAATGGGGTGAGACTATGTAGGTGACAAGTAAAACCAAGAGTGGTAGGGAAACAAGTGTGGAGCTCTGGGGGAATGGTTTAGGGGGTAGAAAAGTGTAGAAACCTGCCCTGGAAACGTTTCCTCTATCATGTCTTCTTAGCCCGCTTGCTTGAGGGTGCTGACCCGATGGATGTAGTCCCGTGGCAAGGGATGGAAATGGGGGCGGGAGGGGGCCAGAGTCTGGCCAGCACGCCTGTCAGGAGGCACTGAAAACCTGGAGGAGGGGGAATGCTCCATCATACTCACTAGGACTGGGCAAGTGGGAGAAGTCAAACACGTCTGCTGGAGCCCTTGACTCCCATCATCTCTTTAGGAACTTCTTTCTATATGTCCTTCCACAGAAGCCCCTCCTCGGGAAGCGCGGCGCCTCACCCACCCAGAGACCGCCTCCTGGAGACGCTTAGATGGGCTGGGGCTGAGGGACACGTGGGTGCCAACCCAAAAAATACCAGCAGAGGCCAGCGCCCCATTAACACAACCCGACAGTCCCCAGGCAGCCCCACCTTTGGCCCAGTGGGCTGCCACGGCTTGCGGGCGTGGGCCCTAGAAGACTGAAAGCCTGCGACTCCCAGCATTCTGGCAGGCGCGTACCCCACTGAGCTGCGCTTCCAAGCTTTTGAGGGGAGCTCCCCAGCCTCCCACTAGCCCACCTTCATGCTGGTGTTTCGCACGCGCAACTGACTGGGGTGGGCAAAAGGCCTCTGCTCACAGATTTATTCAGAGACAGACCCGCCCTCTCACCCGCAGAGCTCTGCGGCCTCTCGAAAGCCCTTAGATGGGACAAGGAACCTGCGGGGGCCAAGGTACGTACCCTCTCTCCGGCCTTCCACGGAAACAGCCCAATAGGCCGCCGCCACCACTTGGCCTGGGCAGCCGCAGATGACAACCGCGCCGCGCCTATGCTCCTGAACCGGGATCCACCTCTGCTCCCGCCAGCACCGAGAAGCCTACCCACCGTCTGCACTAACTTGGCCACCCCCGCCCGGCCCGGCCCGATTCCCACGCCCGCCGGGCTCCAAAGGACTCTCGCTGCTTCCGGGTGTGCGCGGAGCGCAGGGGCGGCGCCCCAGCCCGAGCCTCCCAGTCCGCCCCGGCGTCCCGCCCCTCAGGCTCCCCGCGGCTCCTTCCCGCCCGCTCTCCTCCACCGCGAGTCCCCAGCCTCTGCGCAAAGCCCACCTGGTCCGCTGAGCAGGTAAGACACTGGCACCCGAGGCTAGACGGCAGGAAAATCTGCTCGCGGCAAGGGACTTCGGGAAAGTGAGGCTCTTACGAGGCCGTAGGTCTCCAGGGTGAGAGCTGCCCCGCTTCTTCTGCAGGCAGGAAACAGACGGACCGACAAGGGAGAGTCTCCTAGGGACCAGAATTTTCTGATGCCTTCTGGGGGGGTCGAGCTCGATGATCTTTGATCTCCGCAACTCTGACACTCAGAATGGGGTGCTGTTGGGTTCCAGGTTCAAGCCTGATCTAGGATATCTAAAGCCCCAGGATACACGCACAAATTACAGCAGAGACTGTTAGCCTGGAAAATATGAGAAAACAGAAAATTGGCAAGTGGTGTGAAACGTTATGTACTAAAATCTTCAAGCACCTTAAAATAAGATCGGCAATTTCAAAGAGGACGCACACTTTCCGACGCCTGCCCCCCGAAAGGCGGCGCTCGGGTGTGGGTCTTGGGAATTCCAGCTGAGTCTAAACCGTCCAGCCGGCGCCTGGGCTTCTTGGGGGTCAGGATCGCAACTTGAATTCAGTGCTCCTCGGGCTCCAGAGCCCCAAGCTTTTCTGCCACCGGCATTTCAAGGGAAACACCCAAGACGTCCTTCCCCCGACCCCGCGAAGTGGAGGAAGGGATGGAACCAACCCAGTTAGGGCGGATTCGGCGGTGCCCCACCCGCGGCCCCGCTTCCTGATTGGTTCGTGACCCCTGCCAATTAAAACTCTAATGCTCTCACTCTATTAACCCTATCGTCACTCTCTAGTGACTGGCAGGGCTAGCACCGGGTTTCTCAACTTGGGACTAGTGCAGTCAAACGGCGCTTGTTGAAATTCAGATTTTCAGGCCACACTCCTTCTAGAGAGCCTGATTTAGTAGGTGGGCCAGTGGAATTTGTATTGCGAACAAGTGTCGGAGTGATTCTGCAGCTCCGCGCTGTCTGAGAAGCCTTCATTTCAGTGGTCCTACAGATGGGGCTTGGGCCCAGGTCTTCCTTGTACTCAGGGTGGAAGTTGGAAGGGAAGCAGTTCAGTGACACTTTTAATATTAGTCTGGGCAGCTCTGAGGGTGTGTATAGGGAGGCGGGGGAGGCAAGGTGGGCTCTCTGAGCCGGGGGCGGGGCCTGTGCAACCACCCTCCAACTTCTCCAGGGAAGACTTTAGTAACTAGGAGAAATATCCATAACATCGTCCAAAATCAGGGTATTCGGCTTTATCAACTTTGCGCATAGGTCTTGGTTGTGTTCTTTCTAATACTGCATAAAATGGGGATATTTTTCAACAAGTGATAACGTAGTTTAAAGGAGAATCTTTCAGCATCCAGGGTTGACTTCGTGATCGCATAGGGCCCCATGCTTGGTTTAATAACTTGGTTAAACACTATACTGTCATTGACTTGAAATTCTGAATAATATTTTTAACAAAGAGCACCGCATTTTCATTTCGCACCAGGCTCCACAAATTATTAGCAGCTCCTGGTCCACAGCATTTCTACACATAGGCTCCGACGTTCTCAACACTCTGGTCTTCCTGAGCCCAGGGATATCCCTCTCTCTCCAGGCGGGAGCTGCTGGGAGCATCGGAGCCCCCACGCGGCAATGGTCCAGCCTGCAGAACTACCTGAGGAGGTGCTGGCACACATCTTTCGCCACCTACCCTTGCGTGACCGTGCTGCTGCAGCCAGGGTTTGCAGAGCCTGGGCTGCTGCTGCCACCTGCAGCTCCGTGTGGCACAACACGAACATCAGGTGAGCTGGCTTCACTCCTTCCTCCTGCCACCCTCCCGCCTTCTCCCTCTCTCCGTGGAGTCAGGGGTTAGGGAGATTCAATGACTCTTATAAAAAGCATATTAAAAAGCATAATCATTACTAACATTTCTTGATCGCCTACTGTGTAGCAACCATTGCTGTAGGTGCCTTATATAAATTAATAGGTAATATTATCTCCATCGCACAGATAGGAAATTGAGGCAGAGATATCTGACCACTTTTTGCAGGTCACTCAGCTAAGGAATGGCAGAGGCAGAATGTGAACTTGGCCATGCACCGCCTCATTAGAGACCATTGAGAAAGCCCGGCTTCTAAATATCATTGGCTCTCCCTGCCAGGGTTTCAACTTGTTGCAGAGGCATCTGAAGTTTTCTATTTAAAGGGATAGAGTGGGAGTTCCCTCCTAGCATTAGCGGCTACCTTGGAGCAACCAAGGCATGGTCGGGACAGGGAGTTGTGTTGGTAGGGGCATAAAGAGGAGATGGTATCTGGCACCCAGGCTGAGGTGCCAGATGCCTTTTCTCCACCGCTCAAACCTCAAGTTGCGACTTTGAGCGAGAAGACATGCTGCTACCATATCTATCCGCCTGCCTGGACCACGTTCACAACCTACGGCTGGAATTTGAGCCGTCGAAGGAGTCAAGCCGCCGGGCAGCCACGGAGTTGTTGATCGCACTGGCGGGCCGTTCCCCAGGGCTTCGAGGCCTGCGCTTGGAGTGCCGTGGAGAGAAGCCATTCTTCGATGCGGGCTGGGACGTCCTGGACGCAGTGCACGGCATCTGCCAGGCTGCCCATGCACTGCATCACCTTGACCTGCGGCGATTGCCCTTCACGCTGGATGACGCGCTAGTGCTGCAGGCGGCACGTGGCTGCCCTGAGCTCCGCAGCCTTTTCCTAAACAACGGCACGCTGGTGGGCAGCATAGGGCCGGGCTCGGTGCTCCACCTACTAGAAGCCTGCCCACGTCTGAGCGTCCTGGGCCTGCACCTGGCCAGCCTGTCGCGCACGGCCCTCGAGGCACTGGCGGCGTCGGACCGCGCTCCTTTCAAGCTCCTGGCCCTGCGATGCGCGTGCCCAGAGGACATACGCGCACCCCCATTGCCGAACGAAGCCTGGGAGGCGTTGCGCCGCCGCCACCCTGGACTGGCCGTGGAGCTGGAGCTGGAACCGGCACTGCCGGCCGAGAACGTGACACGTATCCTGCAGTCTGCTGTGCCCGTGGCTACGCTGCGCCTCTGCATCTCTGGGGACACTGTAGGTCCCGTGCGCTTCGCAGCGCTGCATTACGCCGCAACGTTGCGCGTGCTCGAGGTGCGCGCCGCCGCCTCCGCCGACCTGGATGCCGCACTGGAGTTGTTGGCGGCGCGCTGCACCCGCCTGCGCGAAGTGCACTGCTTCTGCGTAGTGCGACCCTCCGTCCTGCAAGCCTTCCTCGCTCAGTGCCCGCGCTTGCGCAGCTACACGCTCAAACTAACACGGGAGCCGCATCCCTGGCGGCCCATGCTTGTGGCGTGATGGGGCTAACGTGCCACCCCTCCGCAGCAGACAGGTGACCTCTGAGATTTTGGGTGGGTTTGCCGACGCACACGCCAACTGCTAATCCGTTCCTTCAGAACTCTGTTGCCCCTTGTACCTCTCGGAGATTGGGGGCGCCCTGAGTCCGCTCTGTGCTCTCAACATCTGCAGACGCCCGCTGCCCGGTACTGGGATCACCGTCCTTCAGCCTACCCACTCTGCAAACACTGTTAACTCCGCGGCCCCGGCGTGGGGTGGGAGGGGAGGGCACAGGTGCAGGCTAGGCCTCAGGGGTGAGTGTGAAATAAATCCTGTAGTACCTCTCCTAATTGTGAAAGACCCGATCGGCTCTGGAGAGGGAGGGCGGAGGCGGGAAGAGCCGTCTGGGCAGGGATGTAAGAGATGGAGACCTCGAGATCTGGTGCACTGATGCGGCTACGGGAGTCGGGGGCGGGGCACTGCGCATCCTTGGAATGACGACGCCCTAGGGTTCGGAGGGAGAGTGTCCACTTCTCCTCAGCCCCCTTCCTTCCCTGCTCCTCTCTGCTGGCTCTAGCCCAGACTTCATTGTGCCCACGGCTTTCTCAGCCCACACCAGGACTTTCTCAGCCCACACCAGGCCGCGCACGGGCTGTTTCTCCCGAAGAACCACGCGGGAAACAGTGGGCCTGAGAAGGATGGAATTCGAACTCAGGTCTCGCTCCCCACTGCACTCCTTCACAAACATCCGATCCCAGCCTGCCCTTTCGGTCTGGTGGTGCTGCGGCCGGGATTTGAGCCCCGCCCCGCGGGTTCGCACGTGGCCCCCACCTGACCCCGCGCGCGGAGAGGCGGAGTAGCGCGGGGCGGGTGGCAAACACAGCACTTTCTGCGGCTTTGACAAGCCCGCGGCGGCGGGGCGGAGCGCTTAGCCGGGCCGAGACTGCGCCATGCAGGAAGCGCCAGCCGCGCTGCCCACGGAGCCGGGCCCCAGCCCCGTGCCTGCCTTCCTCGGCAAGCTGTGGGCGCTGGTGGGCGACCCTGGCACCGACCACCTGATCCGCTGGAGCCCGGTGAGGGCTGGGGCCCTTCGATTCCCCCAGTGGTACCCGGGATCTCTTCAAGTCAGTGAACATCCACGCCCACCCAAACCCCTTCCGGGACTGGGCTGTGGGTCCCTCGATTCAACCGTCCAGGATAGTTTATCTTGAAGGGGGTGTGTGAGATAGAGGTTAGGCGACTTCCTCCGGGCAGAGGAAAGGATAGGAGCCTTCTGGAGACCCAGAGCCTAGACTTAGAGGGATCTTTGTTGTTATTTAGTTCCCACTCCCACCCCATCAGACAGATCGGAAAACAGAGACCAGAAGAGAAGGGCTGGGTCTGATTCTAGCTCAGGTTACGCGGGTCTGGGACTCATTCCAGGCTGGAACCCAGATCTGACCTATGCTCCTCCTCTCCGAGAACGGAGCACGGAGTCTGAGTCCGGCTGGTCGCCCCAGGCTAGGGATCAGAGCTGGTTCTAGTCCGGCCTCCTCTCATGTCCCCATGAGCGACGGGCTGGGTCCCCAGAGTCAGTGCGAGTGTGTGTGTGCGCTCTCCAGAGCGCGGGCCGGGCGGTGGGCGGGCACCTCTCACGGTGTTGTCCGGCCTCCGCCTGCACCGTGGGTGGGAGGGCGGCGTTCTCGGCAGAGCGGGACCAGTTTCCTCGTAAGCGACCAGAGCCGCTTCGCCAAGGAAGTGCTACCCCAGTACTTTAAGCACAGCAACATGGCAAGCTTTGTGAGGCAACTCAACATGTGTGAGTCCCTAGGGCTGGGCGGAAAGCCAGGGTGGGTGACTTGGTGTTCTGGGATGGGGAAATTTAACACCCCCTCCTCCCCCAACTCCCTAGACGGTTTTCGGAAGGTGGTGAGCATTGAGCAGGGCGGCCTGCTCAGGCCTGAGCGCGACCACGTCGAGTTCCAGCACCCGAGCTTCGTGCGCGGCCGCGAGCAACTACTGGAACGCGTGCGGCGCAAGGTGGAGTAGCTTGTGGGAACCAGCAAACTCGGGAGCGGGGGTGTTGGGACGGCTGGTCCTGTTCTATGAGACTCAGGCCCGACGGTGTTTCCCACTTGCAGGTGCCTGCGCTGCGCAGCGACGACGGCCGCTGGCGCCCCGAGGACCTGGGCCGGCTGCTGGGCGAGGTGCAGGCTTTGCGGGGAGTGCAGGAGAGCACCGAGGCGCGGCTGCGGGAACTCAGGCAGTGCGGGGGAGGGGGGGGAGGAGGGGGGCTTTGGGCGAGAGGACACTGGCTGCCAGGCGGTTCCAGGCGGCTCCTTCCTCTCTCAAGCCTTGAGGCTTCCATCCTGACTAATGGGCTGAGCTGTGGAATTCTCTTCTCTAAGGATGGATGATCATCCCAGTAGTCTTGGGTTGAGGTCTGCCATTCTGTGGGGGGTGGTGACCGGGAGAACTCTCAGATGCCTCAGCACCCTCCCACACCTTCCCCCAGGCAGAACGAGATCTTATGGAGGGAGGTGGTGACGCTGCGGCAGAGCCATGGTCAGCAGCACCGGGTCATCAGCAAGGTGTTCCTCTCCCTACACCCCACTTTCTCCACTCCTGAACACCCCCTTTCCCAGTTCTCTAATCCACCTGGAAGACGAGGTCCAAAGGATGAATTAACCCTTTGCTTCCTCTTCAGCTGATCCAGTGCCTCTTTGGGCCACTTCAGGCGGGGTCGAGCAGCACAGGAGCTAAGAGAAAGCTGTGAGTGAGAAAGCCAGGGATACTCACCCACCCTACCCAGCCTTTCAGCACCCTTCCTGCTGGAGGCACCATACAGGGACTCCTCTTTCAGAAACTCTTTCATCAAGAATCTTCATTCTTTCTCTCTGTACCAGTCTTCCTCGTCCCATGGCCATCTCCCCAAGAATCCCCTTCCAGGACTTTTTCCCTCTTCTCCCAACTTCATCAAAACTCTCACTCTCAGATCCCTCAGTTACAGAACTCTATCCCCAAATTTCCACCCCAGCAGCCCCTACCCCCTGACCCCAAAGCATCCCTATATCAGAGGGTCTGGGATTCAAACCATGCTCCCTCCCTCCTCTCTCTACCCCCAAAGGGCCCCCATCTCTGGGGGGAGCCCCTTCTGCCTCCAGCATGTGACTGATGCCCTGGCAACAGGCCTCAGCTCTGCTGACTTGGCTGCTGGGGCCTGTGGGAGGGAGGTGGTGCAGGCTGAGGGGCATGGGAGATGAACCTGCCCAGCCCCCTGCTGTGCCCCTCCACCTTGCACAGATCCCTTATGCTGGATGAGGGGAGCTCATGCCCAACACCGGCCAAATTCAGTGCCTGCGCCCTACCTGGTGCCCTCCTGCAGGACCCCTACTTTATCCAGTCGGTAGGTTTTGCTTCTCTTCCCATCCCTAGGGCACTGCTGGGCTTATGGAGAGCCTATTCCTTTTCCCCATTCCCCCCAAAGAAGAGAAGATGGAGGCCAGGCTTACCCCCACCCCCACCCCCCCTCCACCCCCACCACACACATACACCAGACCAGACTCCCTAGCACGAACTGCAAACCTTCCCCCCTAGACCTGGTCCATGCAGGCACTGGTTGGATTCTGGCTTACCTCGTGGCTTCAGGTAAAGGACTGGGCCTACCTATTCTACTTACAGCCTCTCCCAGAGACCACCTTGGGCCTCAGCAGTCCTCACAGGGCCAGGGGCCCCATAATCTCTGACATTCCAGAAGACTCTTCATCCCCTGAAGGGACGAGGCTTTCTCCCTCCAGTGGTGGCAGGAGGTAAGGGAGACAGACAGGGGCTGCACTCTGGGGAGCCTGTGGGGGAGGGCCTGGCAGCCCAGATGGCTGTGTGGGTAGGGGAGAGGTCAGTGCCAGGGTCTGGTTGAAGCTTTTCTCTGGTGCAGGGAGAAGGGCCTGGCACTGCTCAAAGAAGAGCCGGCCAGCCCAGGGGGGGAAGGCGAGGCTGGGCTGGCCTTGGCCCCAAACGAGTGTGACTTCTGCGTGACAGCCCCCCCACCGCTGCCTGTGGCTGTGGTGCAGGCCATCCTGGAAGGGAAAGGGAGCTTCAGCCCTGAGGGGCCCAGGAATGCCCAACAGCCTGAACCAAGAGGTCCCAGGGAGGTACCTGACAGGTGAGCAGAGACTCTTGACTCTTGACTCTTAGCCCTGGGGGCCACTTTTGCAGTTAGACTAGCACTAACTAGGCCCCTGAAACTTCAGCCTTGTCTGCCCACTTGATGGCTGAGGGGAATGTTGGGCACCATAATCTGACCTGATTTCTCAGAGTTGCTTTAAGGAGTACCAGCATCAGAGGTCCTGGAAAGTGGAAACATCTCTGTGGTAGGGCTCAGTTCATTGGGGTGGTTGTAAAGACCGTAAAGTACACAACAGTTTAAGAAGCACTGGTATTGAAAATTGTATAGGGAAGGGACACATCCCAAGACTCCATCTCCATAACCCGAACTTCAGCCAAAAGTAGGAGGTGGAGGCACTCTTATATGCCCATCTATGTGTGTGTGCATGGAGGGGGGGGAGCCTTCTAGCATTTTCTAGATATTGTCAGATTTAGATCCTGATGTATCCAGGTTCCTTAGAAACCTAATTGGGGGATGGTGTGCTAGAGGCCAACAGCAGTTCTCTGTGCACAGGGGGCCTCTGGGCCTGGAGAGGGGGGGCCGGAGCCCAGAGAGTCTGCTGCCTCCAATGCTACTTCGAGCCCTCCCTGAAAGTGTGGAGCCTGCAGGGTCCCTGGATGTGAGTACACCTTCAGCAGGGCAGAGGCATGGGGCTTGGTGGGGTCCAGCTGTTTGCGCAGCCTAGGGAAGGCACCATTGACCTGGAGCTCCCCCCAGGTGCTGGGCCCCAGCCTCCAAGGAAGGGAATGGACCCTGATGGACTTGGACATGGAGCTGTCCCTGGTAAGATAAGGGTGGGGAGGGCAGGGCATTAGGGGGTTAGGAGTTGCTGAGGCAAGCCCTTTGGTCCATGGCTGTTCTCTCTCAGCCAGTGCCTCAGCTCTCCTCCCCAGCTGCTTCCTGGGGTTCTCCCATGCAGATGCAGCCCTTGGTTCCAGAGAAGGGTGAGACTGAGCTGACAGTCAAAGGGTTAAATTCTCCAAGCCCAGGTAATAGTTGTGGTGACTTGGACCTGGGGGAGACCTTGATTGGATTGAGTTACCATGATTGGATGGGCTGGGTGGTTTGTGTTTTGAAGGACGAGTTCAGCTGCCCTGCAGAGAGCTACTTAAGCCACCCATCCCCTCACCACTGGATGAGAGTGGGGAGGTTGAGAATAGATGTTTCTTCCTAACTACTAGAGGGAGGGCAAGGCAGGTGAAGCTTTCCTTTCCCAAAGAAAGGAGAGGAAACTGTTTCTCCCTGCTGAGCACGGTCTCACTCCTCCTAGGGAAGGACTCAGCCCTTGGGGCACCCCTCCTGCTGGACATCCAAGCACCTTTGGGAGGCCCAGCTCTCGGCCTGCCTGGAGCTTTAACCATTTACAGCACCCCTGAGAGTGGAGCCTCCTACCTGGGGCCTGGGGCTGATCCCTCCCCCTGAGACCTTCTTCACTCAGAAGCAGTTT
Source organism: Pteropus medius (assembly GCF_902729225.1). Taxonomy (NCBI): domain Eukaryota; kingdom Metazoa; phylum Chordata; class Mammalia; order Chiroptera; family Pteropodidae; genus Pteropus; species Pteropus medius. Next base: position 18,463,419 of record NW_024349801.1, read on the forward strand.
GGCTGAGGGGCTGGCCTGCAGCCCCACGCCCTTCCTTCTTGGCTTCCCCGCGCCCCCTGGTGGAGGCTGAGCCAAGATCCTGCTACTCAGCAGCCCCTTTCCATTACGAAGTCCAGCACATAAACCGCATTTTTTTTTCTGTGTTTCTGGTCTCTTTTCTCTACCGACCAGGGAGCACAGAAGTCATGGGTGGTGGGTGGTGGTGGGTGACTTTGCATTTGTAGAAGCATCCTGATCCTAGGGCTTTAATGAGGAAACCCTTAGAGAGTGGAGTACTTGGGGAGCCTGCTTCTAGTTCTCCTGCTTAGGCCTGGATTCTCCAGCCCAGATTCAGGGCTGTTGCGTGGCCACTGCAACCTCCGGGAAGTGGAGGCTCTGGGGGGTCACACCCCGCTCCGCAATGCATCGGCTCTATGATCCTCAGTAAGCTGGTCCACTTCTCTGAGCCTTATCTGTGACAGGGAAAGGGGGGGTCGACGAGAATCTAGGGATAAAGCGCCTGAGAATTGCCAGGCCAGAGTGGGCGCTGGGTACTAAGGGCCGCAACGCCCGCTTGCTGACTCATCCGGCGCGCCCGGTGTGGGGAGGGACAGCGAACTACGTGTATGAGCCCAAGCGTTGCGGGGCCTCCAGCAGTCTGCCTCCGTGCAGAGAAGTACTCCCGCTCTCCCCCACCACCTCCCGGTCCCACCCCTTCCCAGTTCCCGGCAGCCCTGGCAGCCCCGCCCTCACCACAGCTGCTGTTCCCACCCCCACCCTGCCCAGCCCTTTCTGCCTTGTCATCTCCTACCCTGGCGAGGCTAGACCCGTGAGTGGGGCCGCCCAGAGCGCACCGGACAGGGAGCCCCACCCCACCCGGCTGGGGGAGGGAAAAGAAACAGATTAGGCAGAATCCGCGCCCCCCACCAACGCTCTCCAAGGAGGTCTGTGAGCCCCGCCCCTCAGCAGGACTCTAACTGTGGGACTCGGTGGAGGGGAGATAAGAGCAGCCTGTGGTCGCACCTGCACAAAGGCTCTCTAACAACAGAGCTGGTACAGCCAAGTGGGGAGTGGGGCCTAGACCTCCCTCTGAGCCTTGAACCTGGAGCTGCCTGGTACCCCAGGAAGGATCTGGCCTGTGACCCTTGAAGGACTGGCCGCGACATAAGTTCGGTACGGTATTTACTTCTGAGCATTGAGTCTCAGAGGGAGAGCCCAGACCAGCTCTGGGGGATTCTGTGCCCAAGACAGGACAAAGGATAGGAGTTTGGATAATGGGAGGAGGAGGCTAACATAAAAATAACTTGGGGAGGAATGAAGGAGAATGAGGGACCAATTTGACCTGTCCCCTCCCTCTCTGTACCTTTACAAGAGTAGATTTTGTCCCCTCTCATCTTGCACCCGTGATTTGGGGACAATCTTTGGAAGCCTCAGCTGAAGAGGGCAGAAGGTCCGTGTGTACACAGTGCAGTGCTGAGGGTATATACTGTTTATTGGGGTATTAGGAGATGAAATGGAACCAGTCTGCCTATGACACACTCAGGCACTGGGATGGACAAGGGGACATTTGAGTCTTGTAGGATGAGCCCACAGCATGGAGGAAGGAGGATATTCTAGGTTTAGGGAATAGCATATGCAAAAGTTCAGAAGTGCCAGGGGCTTTGTGAGTTCTCCCAGCTCTGAGTGGTGGAGGGAAATGAGGGAAAGCCTGGCTGTCCCAGGGTATGGGAGAGTGGCTAGGCCAGATAATCTGAATTCGCTCTGTTGGGCGGTAGGGAGCAGGGGACAGGTAGTTAGGGCTAACATTCTGCTTGGCAGGAGAACTCATTGTATTTCAGTATGGAATAAGTCAGATTACAGTTCTGCCAGGTGGTCTCTGAGCCTGTCTTCTCATCTGTAAAATGAGGACAATAAATTCTGCCTGGGGCCAATAAATTCTGTCTCTGAGCCTGTCTTCTCATCTGTAAAATGAGGACAATAAATTCTGTCAAAATCACTGCGGAGGTGATAAGATAGGAGAGGTACTCAGACTGTCATAGGAGATGAGATGATCATGGTGGGGTTGGGGTGATGCTGACAGAGTCTCAAATGAGAGGTGAAGGAGCAGCATTTGTCGCAGATAGGACATAAATGGAGAGGGAGGGGCAGGGGGTATTCCTAGTCACTGATCAGTGGCCTTGGGGGAAGAGCTGATTCTTCAATATGGCCAGGAGGGGTGAAATGACCAGGGAGGCATAGGATGACACCAGGTAGTAGTTAGAGAGACCTGGGAGGCAGTATGGGGACTATGACCAAATCCATTCTCCTAGACGTACAGCCAGGTAAGGAAATAGAGGAGGGACTCGAAAGGGAGGTGGAGACCAGGAGGGTGCTATGTGGACAAAACCAAGGCAGGAGGAGATGGGATGAGAGAGGGAGTGGTCCGGGCCAGACCTCTTTGCTCTTTAATGCCAGGAGCCTGGCTGCCTGGGTCAGGCCACTCAAGAGGGAATAGGTCATTGTTCTTAGTTGTCAATAAATGGACAAAGTGAATTAATTTCTGCCTTACACCTGCTGTTTGGTAGAGACAGGCTCTCAAAATGGGAGGATCAATGGGGGAAAACAGTAAAGTTCAGCAAGCATTTGTTGGTAGATTTTATGAGTTGTGCCCTGGGTACTTCAAGGTAAAGCAAGAGATGGCTGTCATTCCCAGGGCAGCAGGAAGACAGTTGGGTCTCAAGTGATGTAAGATCGTGGTCAGAGCTAGGACTCAAGAGAATTCAGGTATCCCTGCTCAGGTATTACGGAACTAGGAAGGGCCATTTGACTACATTAGAGTTACAACATGGTGGTGGCACTGATGGGGGCAGGGCAGAGTGTGCAGGGGCCAGGCTTCTCCTGGAAAGATGGACCTCAGGGTCAGGATAAGGGGTCTAGATTTCCTCTGGTATGTGAGAGGAGCAAGTGAGGCTCTCAGCACTTTGTGCTCTAGGTGTGGAGGAGATTCAGAGCTGTGTAGGGTCTAGGCTGAAGGTGAAAGGCTAGACTGTGAAAGTGGTGAGGATGATCGAGAATTATTCAGCAGATAGACTGGAAAGGACTTGACTGCAAGCTGGGTGTGGGGCTTTGCTGGTTATGGTGGATAAGCAAGTTTGGGAAAGAAGTTAGTTTGGATAAACTAGGTCTGAACAGATTGTGGAATGTGCAGGCAGCTGGGGCTCAGCAGGGAAGTCCTGGTTGGGGAGAATGGTCATAGAAAGGGTTTGGGGAGAGCAGAGGAGAGGAGTGGAGGGCCACAGCCAATGTTTAGGGATCTAAGGAGAAGCCTGAGGAGAAGATCCGACAGAAACATCTGGAGAGGCAAGAGTACAAGGAGTCCTGTACTGCGGAGCTGTACTGCTGCTGGGGTCAAGGGTGGGGGGGACCTGGCCCCCCACTACGTCTCTCCCCTACCCTTAGGCAGTCCTCACTATGGGCAATGCGCAGGAAAGGCCGTCAGAGATGATTGACCGCGAACGGAAACGCCTGGTAGAAACGCTGCAGGGGGACTCTGGTCTGCTGCTGGATGCGCTGCTGGCGCGGGGCGTGCTCACCGGGCCTGAGTATGAGGCGTTGGACGCGCTGCCCGATGCCGAGCGCAGGGTGCGCCGCCTGCTGCTGCTGGTACAGAGCAAGGGCGAGGCTGCCTGCCAGGAGCTACTGCACTGCGCCCAGCGGACTGCGCGTACGCCGGACCCCGCCTGGGACTGGCAGCATGTCGGCACTGGTGAGCGCACGCTCAAGAGGAGGACTAGGTCAGAGTAGGGGGCGTGACAGAGGCGGAGTTCTAATCTCTGCAGACGGGTGTTTGCAAGGGAAACTACAGAGGGGTAAATTGAGCCTAAGACATTCCCACCTCTGCCCCAGGCTACCGGGAACGCAGCTATGACCCTCCATGCCCTGGTCACCTGACGCCTGAGGCGGGCTCAGGGACCCCATGCCCTGGGCTGCCCAGAGTTTCACACTGTGAGACCGGAGGTCCTGAGGGCTCTGAGGCAGTGCAATTTGGAAGCCTGGAGGAGTCTGAGCCAGAGGTGGGAGCTGAGGCCTATGAAGGGGCTGAGCCAGAGTCGGGACACCAAATGGACCCAGAACCTGAGCCAGAGGCAGAACCAGAACTTGAAATGGAACCAGAGCCGGAGCCCAACCCAGAGCCAGAGTCTGACCCAGAGCCCGAGCCAGACATCGAGGCAGAAGATGAGTCTGAAGGTGTGAGACTGCCCAAACCTGGTGCCAGGTTGGTGGGAGGATGTGGCCCAGGAGGCAGAGGGCAAGCCCCACCTGACTGACCACTTTCCCCCTTCATTTCTAGATTCCTGAATGCCAGAGCACTGACAGGCCACTGCCTGCCCAAGCCGGATAAGACCTGAGATCCTGCCCTGGCAAGGTCGGACGCCACCAAGGCTTGCCTGCCCCAGTTTTCGCTGGAAGTGAATAAACTCCAGAGGGTCAGCCTGGGTTTTCTGTGATTCTGACTCTTTGTCCAGAAACTAGGGTGTTGATGTGCGCAGCCCTATGCTCCATAGCTCAGTTCCCAGCCCTATTCACCAATAGCTCAAGTCCATCCCTGAGGGACAAGGGCCTAACCTGGGCCCTTTTACCTTCCTGAACCATTGGAGGCATGTGTAGTCACCAGCCCTACTCCATGGAAACCCTGGGCCTGGCGCAGAGAGCCAGGGAAGGGGGATTTCTCTCCACTTGGAGAGAACTAGTGCTCACAGCCTTGGGAAGTGAGATTAGGAGAAAGAGGAAGGGACCTTGCATAGACAGAAACCACACACCTCATTGTAATTGCTATTTTAATTGTCTGGCTTCTCTCAGGACTAGGAGCTCAGTGAGAGTTCTGACCAGTAACTGGCATACAGAAGGCGCTCTATGCATATTCACTGACTAAATGAATAAGCACTTTCCAGCTGTGTTTCCAAGTTTTACAGATGGGGAAACTAAGGCCAAGAGTGGGAGTGGGACTAGGTTAACCTCACACAGCTGAATCTGAGGTGAAACTGGAAGCAACTACTATTTCTGTACCTCTCCTGGAACAGGAGGGACTCAGGACTTGGGACAACTAGGGGCCTGCCCCTTAGGCTTGGCTGTGGCTGCAGCCAAGCTATGCCATCCTCTATCAGAGACCAGCTGTGTGAGCAAAGACAAGGACAGCAGAGGCCAGAGAAGGGAGTCGGGGCAAGACCAGATGAGTGCTCAGGCTTGATTTGCAAGGCCTGAAGGACTGTGTGTGTGATGAGAGTGGGGTTAGCAACAGTCAATGCCTTCCAGAGGAGCCCTGTTTCCTCTCACCGAGACTTCAAAAGGAAGAGAGCACATAAATAGAGAAGAAATACATGATGAGTGAGAGAGGCAAAATGCTGGAAAGCACATCCCAGCCCAGCTGGGTCTCTAACTACCAGGACCCCTGCCCATTGAGTCTGTGTGAAAGCCAGGACCTCAGGCTCAGGCAATCACCCCAGGAGAAGGGATACCCCCACTAGGACCCAGTGAGAGGTAGACAGCATGAAAGCTGAAGGAGCACCAAGGGGCCAGGTGGGGGAAGGGAGACTAGAGTAGCAGACACCCAAAGCCATCTCATGCAAAAAACAAGTTTCTACTCCCAAACCAACCCCCATTCCCATTCATGCTCACCTTCCCTGCTGCCCCCAGGCTTCTCCTCTGTTAAAAAGATAGAGGCAGGAGGGCAGACTCAGTTTGCCTAACATGCTGCTGGTCCCCAGGCCCCAAGGAACACAAACCTACTAACGTTGCTGCTCCTCCTGAGATGTTCCTGCCCTCCCAGTTCCCCAAGAAACACCCAGGCCATGGAAGCACAGAGCAGCCAGCTTCATGTTCTGGGGGTTGATCTGGAGCCCTCTGTCCAGGGCCTCTGTCGATAGCCTTCAACCAGCATCAGTCAGGAAGCAGGCGCCCCAACTCTGCTTCATCCAGCCGGTTGGTGGCCATGATGTGCTCTAGCTGCTGCTGGTACCTTGCCAGGTCCTGCATGAAGTGGGGCACCCGAGTATTGTCCAGCACCCCATGGGGTCGCAGGTGGTCTACATCCTCATAGGACACCTGCAGGAAGGAAGCTGGGCCTGAAGGGTAGGCAGGGGCACTGGTTTTCAGGAGGCTGATCCCAGCTCTCTACCAGTGGCTCATTGCCCTTTGCTCCTGGAACTCTTCTTTCTCTCCTGATCCGCTCCCAATATTATGTATCCAACTGCCTTCTGAATACCTTCCCCTGGATAGTTCTCAGGCACCTCAGACTCCCCACATTCAACACTGAACTTCTGGGTGCCACCTTATGCCAGCTCCACCCTTCTCATAGTCCCCTAGGTCAGATTCCGGGGAGGGGGCTGGGAATCTGTCACCCTCCCACTCAGGGTGGCCACTGAGTTCAAGGGATTCCACTCTCTGAAGAGCTCTCCAGCTTGCCCCTCCCTTTCCAACTGCATGGCCACTGTCCTGTTAGGCGAGACCACCATTAGTTCTGCAAGAATAATTGGAAAGTCCTCTTACTCTTCCCCCTGCACTCCCTTCCCTAGGCTTCTCTCTCTAATCCACCTCCCATTAGACATCCAGAGGGAGCCTTCTAAAGCAAACATCTGTGCCACTCTGCTTAAAGCTCCTCTGATTCTCCATTGCTTTGGTAAAGTTCACCTTCCTCAGCCTGGCACAAATACCCAATGCCAAGGACTTGGTCCTTGGCTATTTCTCCAACCTCCTTCCCCAGATGCAGATGCAGTATCTACATGCGTGCGTGCACACGCACACACACCTGCAGGCTGGGTCAAGCACCTGCCAGACCATCGTGTCACCTCTTGTGTTCACCTACCCTCACCAGAGACAGCTGGCACCCAGTCCTCAGTCGAGCATCCATCAGAGGCTCAGGGAATATTGCGCTTAGGGGAGAACTTGCTGGGACATCTGAAGACCCGTGACCAGCCACTCACCTTGCCCAGCGAGGTCAGCAGCGGAAAATCGATGGTCTGGCGGTGCCGCAAAATGCGCACAATGCCGTCCAGATACACCTGGTCCTTGCTGAAGCAGCCTGTGGGCACCGTAGGGCCGTGAGCCCCTACGCCTGAAGCCACCCCTGTCCCCAGCCACAGCTCAAGGCACGCCCCAGAATAGGCACCCACCAGGCACCGAGGTGTCCATCTGACCACGCTTGGCACGCACGCAGTACTCCCAGCGCACATCAGCGTCCTGCACGTAGCGCGCCAGGTCCTGGAAGAGCTGGCGGAAGGACATGTGCGCGGCGCGGTGGATAGTGTAGTAGAGCAGTGCCGCGCGCCACAGGAAGGGCTGCTTTCGGAACAGCACGCTGTGCAGGCTGGCCAAGCCCTCCTCAGTGGGGTTTGCCGGCCGCAGCCCGTACTGTAGCCGGCCCTCAGCGTTGTGCCAGGGCTGCCGTGCGTTGTTGACACCCCGCAGGTAGTGGGTGCCTGTGGGAGGGCAAAGGGGAGGCGGCACTGGTCGTGGCATCCCAGGACCCACCCTGCCATACCTCTAGCAAGTGACTCACACATTTATCTTCATGCCCCTGGACTCAGACTCTCACACGAGCCCTCTCTGCCACCCTTGCCCCAATCTGTATACTCACCCAACCCCAGGTAGCATGAAGACCCTCCTAGGATGAACTCTCACCCAAGGACCCACAGTCTCACATGCAAAAATCCTCCCCAATGTGTCTAGGGCCACACACACACACAAAACTCAAACTCACAATATTCCCCAGCCCTTCTCCACCCCAGAGAGAGGCAGGAACTCACACACCACTTCGCCTGCATCCTGCATGCCCATGTCATTTTAACAGTCATGCTGCTATTCCCAGCAAAAACCACCTTTTACCCAGAGCAACAGGATTCTTGATGAAGAGGGACAGAGCAAATAGTAATTAGTGTCAATTGCTCTCCTTTCCAGCCTGGCCTTTCCCTTCCTAAACCCAGCTGTGTGTCCTCAGCCAGTTCCATTCCTACACTGGAGGGCCTGCATGTTGGCTGGGCTAGTGGGACCCTCAGCGTTCTCCCTCTGGCTGGTCGGGACCTCAGCAACTTTGTCTCCACTGTCAAGGGAAATTAGAGAGGAAGTGGAGACAAAAAAAAAGATACCCAAGAGGAGTGAGAGACGAGGGTGAGTCCAGAGAGTGGGCAGGTATGTCTGGGCCTACCTCTGTGAGCCAGAGGGAGGAGGTGACTACTCACAAAGAGAAAAGGCCCATTATCGAGGGGAAAGTGGAGAAAGAAAGGGGGTGGGGTTACTGGGGTCCCTCACTGCCCCCCACATCCCAGCTCACTGTCAACCCTACCTGCCCACCCGCCTACCCACACACTGACCTATCTCATGCCGCAGCATGCCCTCCAGCCAATACTGGCGGGCTCCAGTCAGGTTGATGGCCAATGTTGGTCGGCTGTTCTCCACCATCATCACTGCCTGGGACAGCAGGTCTTCACTTAGCTGCACCACAACCTGCAGGCAGCAGCAGTGCCCTGAGCCATGACCACTAGCCCTGGGGCCAGTGTGCAGATGGACTCACTAATGCCACAGGGCAGCCAGGCCAGACGGTTGATCAGGATACCTGCCCTTCACCATCTCTGCTAAGAGCCAGCTCCCACCTTACTGGGGCAGGGATAGGGGCTTGCCAGGGAGCACTAGCTGGCCAGGTGTGGAGCTGAGCCTGGCACCACCCACTGGGCGGCCCAGTTTGGGTCATGTAGAAGAGGGGCCTCACAAGCAGGGCAAGCTTACCTCCCCGACGCAGCCTTCTTTCTGCATGTATTTGCGCACAATGGACCAGATCTGGCACTTGGTCAGCAGCTGGCCCCCAGTTGCAGCCTCAAAGTGTTCATAGGTGCCAAACTTCTCCAGGACAGCTTCGATGATGCCAACTGCCTGCACATAGGGCCACAGTGGCTGGTCAGGCCAGGCCTCTTGGGTGGTCAGGGCCAGGGTGAGGTGGGCAGGCTGAACTGACCTGATGGATGAACTGTCCAGAGGCCTCACAGTACTTCTCCAGCACAGCCATAGGCATGGGTTCCTGGTACTCAAACTGTGGGTTGTAGGTGTAATGGGACTGGAAGAACTTGTCCCGCTCATGGTCCATGTTAGTTGGCCGCAGGGCCACCAACATGCAGGGGCTCCTGCTGGAACCACGGCCTATATCCTTTCGAGTCTTAGCAATGTGAGGCAGGGAAGCGGCAGACCGCAGGGTACCCCGACCTGGATTCTGTCCTCGTCCAGGTGGGGCCCGACCCTGGGTGCTACCCCCACGCCGGCCAGTACTATTTATGGTGTAGGTGCTCTCACTGCGACGCATGTGGCCACGTTGGCCCAAGCGCAGCTCTGAGAAGGACTGCAGCTCAGGCCGGGGCTGCACGGCTGAGGAGACTGACAGAGCCAGGGGCATGGCCAGGGATCGAGGCCAGGGGTACATCGGTGTCCCATCTTGGTCTGAGGGCTTCAGCCTATGGCCCAAGGATGAGGGACTGGCTGGTGGGCTGGGGGGTGCTTGTTCATACACCTGAGCCCCTGAGTCCAGCACCATCCTGGGGGTCACATCCAGCCTGGTCACTCCAACTCCCCACACTGTCGACTTCTGGGGACACAGAAGGGCATGTGGAGGCCAGCATGAGTGGGTGTGGCCTAAGGACTAGCAGGCCCTGTGATCCACAATTGCCCTTGCTGGGTCCCCATGGTTCTGAGTGGCTGCCCATTTCCTCCAGCAGGCTCACCCAAGTGAGCTGGACTAGGAGAAAGCAGAAGGAAGAGTCTTTCTTATATACCCATCAAGATGGTGATTCCTGGACCCTTACTCATAATTCTAATTCCTGTGCTCAGTGCCTACCCAGGCTGGAAGCTGGTACAGTACAGCCTCCACTGCTGGGTTGATAGGTGAGTGGGTCTCATTACCTTCTAACTGCCTTCTACCTATGGTATTTTTCAGTCCTACCCCTCCTCTCCCACCTCACCCCACCCACCTCCTCCAGCCCATTGGGCCTCAGTCAATCTGAATGCCTGCCTGCATGCCCTTTCCTTAAACTAGTCCCTCTACCTCCTGGAATGCTCTCTTCTCTGCTGGGCCATCTGTTAAAATCCAATTTAGAATCAGCTTTGGGGGGCAGAAGGAAACTTCAGCAAACCCAAGCCAATCCTTGGTCTGTCCCTTATCAGAGGGATCCTCCTAGTTAGTTGAGGAAGTCACCCCCGACTCTGTGCTAGGGCTCAGTCCAATCCAGAGACTGACTGAAGGCTCCAATCTCTGAACTCTGCTGCCCACTCAGGAACACAATTCCAGCATTTCTTTTCTCTCCTGTATCTCCTACATCATCAAACTCTTCCTCTCTGCTGGATTCTTTCCATCAGCATAAACACATGCTGTTATTTCTCTGTCTTAACCAAACAAAACAAAATCCTCACTTGATCCCACACTTCTCCAGCAATAGCAGTACTTTCTCTAGCTGCTCCTCACTGTAGTACAACATGTAAAAGTGTCATCTATACTCACTCTCCAATTCTTTCCTGTTCTCTCTTAAATTTTACTCCAATTAGGCTTTTCCCCTCAATTTCTATTGAAACTGATTTGACCGAGGTCTTCAATGATCTTCATGCACTTGATACATGTTTCATCTTGGAAACATTTCTCCACCTGGCTCTCCAAATCTCCTACCTTTGTTCTTGCTCTTTCTTGCTGGTCGTCCCTGTCTTCCTGACCTCTTAACACTGTAATGCCCTAGGGCTTGGAAACAGCTATGGAAACTTCTTTCCTCCTTCTCCACTTATGCTCACTCCCTAAGTGATCGCATCCACTCTCATGGTTTTAAAACCACCAGCCTAAATTTCTTCCATAAACTTCAGACTAGTCTTGTCAGTTCTGAATTCAACATTACTGGAATGTAGAACAGGCGTCTCAAACTGAACACGTTCCCCGCTTGAAATGTCTTCCCTTCATATAACTGCATCTCGTTTTCCTCAAATTTCTACACAAATGTTACTAGAAAAGCCTCCCTAAAATACTCTATAAAATAGTAAACCTCCTCTCTCCTCTCCACCACAATCTCCCCTTCCCCACATTATTGTTCTCTGTAGCAGGTATCGCCATCTGAAGTACATTACATTTTCAGTTTTCTGTTTTCTCCTTCCGAATGTTCATTGTCCCCAGAACCCAGAATAGTACCTGACCCAGAGCAGTTGCTCAAGAGCTCTTCTTCTTTTCAGAATTGAAATCATTCTTTCCGTGCACTTTGTTTCCCCATCTAGATCTGATCCCCCCTCTCCACTTCTTTCCACCCTGCCTAGCAACCAGCTGATTGAAAATATTTCAGGCCTCAGGCTTCACTCCCCTCAACTAACTATATATTTTCCTGGACTCCTCACTGGTCTCTGGGCCTCAACCTGGACAAGTCCCCGTCATCTCCCCTTCTTTCCTTCCACCTACCTCTTCGCAATTACCAGAATAAGCCTGTTTCTTTCATGTCTCAGGTCCTTCTGTCAAGAATGCCCTTCCAATGTTTCCATGGAGCAAACCTAACCATTTTTCAGGACTTGGGCTAGGCCTCACCTGAGGCTGTTACGGTGGTAGCCTAGGTCCGTGTCCTCCCACCATCCCCTGAACTCTCTGAGGGCAGGGACGCGTCTGATTCATCCGCATGACCCAAGCACCCGGCACTAGATGCAGAATGAATGAAAGATGGCTGGGGGAGGAACCCATACTGAAGGTGGAGTCTGGTGACAAATGAGAGGGTGTGGTCTGCGCCAATAGGAAACTCCGAGAGAGGAACGTGGAAGAGGAGCCAATGGGGATAGGGAGAGAGAAGAGGGGCGTGACCTGCAGCCAATAACCGGCAGGGGATGAGGCAAAGGGCGTGCCCAATGGAGGGCGGGACCAGAGGACAATGGAGAGGGGATTCCCTGGTAGGTAAGGCAGAGTCGCGTCGCGCGCCTTCTTGGCCTCTCAGGGGTAAAAGGGTTCTGTCCTCGTGCCGCACCCCCACCTGTTCGCTGTCCTTTTCGCCGCCGCTGTCGCCTGTCTGAAACACCGGTCGCCAGCCGCCCGGCCCGCGGGAGTTGACGCCGGGGACGCACGCACTCGGGCGCGCGCACGCTCACACGAAGGCGCGCGGATTCGCGTCAATCTCCGCGCGGCGCGCGCCGGGGAACACAGCTAGGGGTGGAGCTAGGCAGGACAGAGGGGGTGCTGTCTTCCACCAGGTCACGTTCCTGGGCCGGGCATTGTCTTGAGCCCGCCCTCTCTACGAGGGTCAGACAGGTTTCAGGGCTTCAGGTGGTACCCCGCGATCGGAGTCAGGGCTGGGATGACAAGAGCTCACTGTCCCGGCGCGGACACGTGGAGATGTAGTCCGCATACGGTGGCGGAAACCCAGGTACTTGATTGGGCAAGGATGCCGAAATAGGTGGGGCGCAGCCGGTATATCAGGACTGGAGCCAGGATACTTTAGGCGTGTCACTGTGTGTGGACCCCCTAATCTCCATGGACACTTTTATTTCATTTTCCTCCCTTCCCTAACACACACAATTCAGGCGTACGGGGCCGTGGCTTTATTCTGCGGGCAGTCGGGAGTCAGGCACAGGGCCCCGAGGGAAGGCAGGAGGATGGAGCAGGTGTAGGTGCTGGCACGAGGCTGAAGAGTGCGCGGCGACCTGCAGAGGGCGAGGGCTGCGGGCCAGCCTGCAGGGAGCTGAGTGCGGCCAGGCGCTGCTCTCTGGACACGTCCCCGCGCAGGTCCAAGAGGGCGGAGATGTGATCCTCGCTACAGGAGTACCACAGAGGTGCGTCAGCCCCGCCCCAGCCCTCCGAGGTCCCTCTTCCCTTCCCGCTCCCGTCTTTGCACCTCACGTCGGGAAATTGTTGCCGCAGACCTGCCACCTCGAGGCCAAGCATCGTAAGGTCGTGGAGGTTTAGCAGTTTTCGCAGGGTGAGAAGCACCGGCGCGCATTGAAAGGTCTCCTCCAGGCCCTGAACACGTCGTGGTAGGTTTTGCGCCGGCCCTTGGTTCCCACCCAATCACTGAGACTTCCACCCATTTGCTCACCCAACAAGCTCTTACCAAATCGAGGAAAAGATCCCGGAGCTGGGCCGCATCGTGCAGCAGGCGCTCTGCTGCCTGGTTCCGCTCATCGGCATCACGGCACACTAGGCGGCCTTGCATTAGTGCACATAGGTACTGCAGCACCACGGTACGCTCTGCCTCGGCCAGCAGCAGCTGCGGGGAGGACAATCAGGTGGGTCCTGGACTCCTTTCTCATCGGTACTCCCTCCACCAGCCTTTCCCACAAAACGCACCTGGACCGTGGAATTCCGCACACGCCAGAAGTCCCGGCAGAAGTGCGCTGTCCGCTTACACACATTGTCCAGCAGCTCTGGGCTCAACAGCCACTGTCGCGAGGGGAGAGCCGCGAACAGGGGCTAGGGGAGGGGGCACAGAGACGGAGCTAGAAGGAAGAACCAGACCTGGCATTCCTTGCAGAGACCCCCATACGTATGCTGTATATCTCTTCCACCCTCATCCCCACCTGAAGCCTCACCTGGAGTTCCACCAGCAGTGCCTCCAATACCAGGCGGCAGATCCTCCTTTGCAAGTCTTCCAGAGCTGCCTCCACAGGAGCCAAGACCCCTGATGCCACCCCATCGGGCTGCAAGACGGACACGGAAGAGCTGGACCAACCGAAAGTACGGCTTCAGGACCAAGGCCAAGGCCCTCACGGCCTTCTGTTGTCAAGTTGCTCGGGCGCCACCTAGTGGCGCAAGTGTGTGGCAGAAGTGGGCAGGAAGGGCGTTTTGCAGCATTTCTGAAGGGCTTGGGTGTGGACTGACTGAGAGGCGTGGAGTGGTGGGCTCAGCGAGCTGGAAGGGACACGGCCCAGCCGGACCTGCCTCTAATTCACGGTGTGACCTTGAGCAAGTCAAGTTTTTGGATTTGTTTTCTCACACGTAAGAGGAGAGAGCTCATCCCAGTCAGGAGGGAGTAAAACTCAGCAACTTGTCTGCCCTCTATATCCAGATCCCAAAGAACATAAGAACTAAGAGGAAGGGAATTTTTTTCTGCTTTGTTCACAGCTGTAATCCCAGACATTACCTGACAGAATAGAACTTGGTAAGAATACGTTGAAAAAATGACTACTTGAGACTATGTGCCAGGTACTGTGATAAGTACTTAACATCTGTTAACTCATGTGATTCTCAGAATGTCTCATTTATTACCTATATAATACTAATGAGAAAAGCCAGATTCAGAGAGATTAGGTAACTTGCCCAAGGTCACATAGCTAGTAATTAGAAGAACTGGGATTGGAACCCCAGGGCTATGTGAATCCAAAGTTCCTAATGGACTAGTGTGGCCTGGGTCCATACCTAATAAGTGTTCAGTCAGGGGTTAGTGAAGGTGGGGTTCTGTGGGGGCCTCCTGGTACCTGAGTGCTGATTGGTGGTTGAGGGCAGCCAGTAGGTAGGGCACATAATGAGGGGCCACTGCTTCCCCTCTGAGGTGGTCTCGGGAGAATCGTATCAGAGCATCGCTGAAGCTGCAAAGGGCAGAGGTGGCTTCTGTACCTGCTGTCACTCTGGCTCCCCAACAACCCTGTTCCTGGTATACTGGCCCCACCTCCAAGATACCCAAGGCCCTGTTTGAAGGCGACTTTTCCCACTGATGTGCCTTATTCACTCAGAGTCCCTTTGCACTGCCCTAGAAACAGGGCCAGGTGTTGGGGGTGGGTCAGTGCTTTGGCAGACCTCCTCAGGAATGCTCCGAGTTCTGACAGTGCCATGTCATGCACTCGCCGCTGCAGTGACTCACTGACCAGGCTGGTCAAGCGAACGTTCTCTTCCAGGATCTATAGGCAGGGATGGGCAGCTATCAGCAGAGTCCTAGTCCTGCCCTCCTCCCCTTTCCCTGTGGGGGTTGCCCACCACTTCCCACCCACCTGCAGCACGATGGCTGGCATTGGTGAGTGGTAGAAGCCAGATGGGTCTGTGTCGGGCTCCTTCTCCCGGCCCCATTCAGCAACTTCCCCATCTAGTGCCTTTTGCAGCCACTGCACCACACTTGCCTGGGGGAAGGGATGAGGGGGCAGTAGGATGTACCAGGGCACTGACCCTGCTAGAGACAAGTAGATATCTGACTTTTCAGATACAGGCACACAGCTGGTAGCAGAACTTCTCCAGACCTGGGTCCCAACTACTCACCCGGACTTTGGACACAAATGTTGCCTCCAGCTGCTCGATATTCTCCAGGGTCAGGAGGGGCTCCAGCTGAGACACATCAGCCTCAGGCCCCAACTCCAGGCTCCCCATCATTTCTGGCCTGGTGATGGGTGGTCCAGTGTCATACTGAGCCCTCAGCTTCTGATCCACCCACTTCCCATTGCCCCAAGGGCACTAACCCAGGGTACACACGCAACACCCAGTGCAGCAAGGTGAAGGCATCAGCAGCTCCCAGCTCAGGACCTTTCAGAAATTGCTGCAGGCAGCGGCGCAGGCCACTGTGCAGAGTGTGGGCCCACAGCTGGACTACCTTGTAGTGCGGAGGGCAGCAGGGTGCTATTAGTGCCTCAGCTGTGGCCAACTCAGCTGGTAGAGCCACCTGCAGAGCCTCCAGCCACCCTGCTAGGGTCCCTGGCCCAGGCAGCAGAGGTGTCCCAAAGTGGACCCGCTCCAGACCCTCCTGTAGTGCCTGCAGACAGCGCTGTCGCCAGTCCCTGGGAGCCTGTTCCAGGGAAGTTGTGCGGCCAGTTTCCACTTCTGCCACACGCACAGCAGCCACCAGCAGGGCTGGGTCCTCCCGTGCCAGCTGCCCTGCAGCCCCTACAGCTGCCTCCACAGCATGGCCCAATGCCTCAGCCAGAGGGCCCAGCCCCTTGAAGATCGGCAACGCCAGGCCCCCCAGAGATGTCCATGTCTCTTCCCGCAGCTGTTCAAGCTCTCGAAGGCTCACGTATGCCTCCAAGAGCCGCTGGGCATCAATCAAGGTCTGTGTGTGTGCTACTGCAGATGGCACTAAAGAGGGAGAAGAGGAGATAGCCCTGGGTCGCAACGTTCCCACCTGTGCAATAGGTACGAGATCGGATACAGAGGCCCTGGGGCTGGAGTGATGTGTAAAATATTTAATAACCAGTACAATAGAGCATTGGCCAATCTGAAAGGATCCAGGGAAGGTCCTCGAGGCCTGGTGGGCGAGGTGTAAACTCTTCAGCTAATGAAACATGAGAAAGGGATCCGGGAGGGAAGGCAGGGAGGAAATGGAGGACCATTCTAGTGGCTAGTCACCTACTCTGTTAGGGAAATAATTCTATTTAACAACTAGAATGGCCAGAGCCACTTGACTGGGTATCAGTCCTAACTCAGACATCCCATTCTCAGGAACCCTCAGAGTGAGCTAATTGTACCCTGCTTCATAGGCCATCTGAAGCCTGAGTTACTCTCTGGGAGGGTCCTGCTGTGTCCCTCCATGCAATCTCCCACTAGTGCCCCAGCCTTTTGATGGATATTTGTTGACTGACTGTTGGAGGGCTGAGGCCCAAGGCCTCTGCATACTCACCTGCCTGCAGCCGGGGCAGCAGCTGAGACAAGGCCTGGAGTTGCTTGTGCTGAGCAACCTGCTCTCGCAGGGGCTCTACGGTCTGTATAACCTCAGCCATGCCCTGGAGCAACCCATGGGCCTGGCCCAGGGCCTCACGGGCTTCCTGCACAGCCTCAAGGGCCTGGGCCAGCTGCCAAACACCAGTCTTCACGCCCTCCAGGTATGACTGTACCACTGACTGTGGGAGAGAGGCAGCTAGTGAGGCCTGGCCAGCCCTGCCTCCCACCCTCAGCAGCCTGACACCTACCTTCATGCGTGCTTCCAGGGAGCGGGTACGCTGCACCTCACGGCTACGGTACTGGCCCAGCCTGTCCAGCTGCTCTGGCCGGTAAAAGATGCCTGAGGCCCACTTGAGTGCTGCACCCCGGGCTAGCCGTTCCGCCCTCTCCTGCTCGGGCCACTCAGGCCCTAGACAGGAAGAGCCCAGACAGCCATGTCAGTAGGGCAGAGCCTGAAGGAAGCGGCTGCCAAACCTGCTCCCCTTCTGGCTCTTCAGCCTGGCCCCCAGGGCAGTCCACCCCTCTCACTGGCCCATAGAGCTCCAGACAGACCTGGCAGGGAGGACCCAACCCCACCATTCCCACATCCCTCTCCCAACCCACCAAAACAGGACTCATACCAGGGATGAGTGCCGGCTGCATTTCATTCTTGGCTGTTGAGTCCATGGCAGGCCCTGGAGGAGCCAGAGGAAGAGGGAGGTTCTTGCCCAGCCCCCTCAGGAAATGTGAGGGAGGAGGGGTGTGATGGGGAGTCATCTGGGAAGTTTCTCGGTTTTGCCCCTGCAGATGCCAAGTGGGGCAGGGTAGGCACAGACCTCCATTGTACTCTGCTCCTGTTCTGCATTGAAGAGGACAGTTTGGTATGGAACTTACCAGGCTTGACCAGGCTTCCAGTTCTCCCTCCTCCGCAAATAGCCTTGGCCTTGAGGATGGCCCTCACAGCAGAGTTGGGCACTCCCTACACTGGCTCACAGGGCATGGGTGGCTCTGGCCCACACCTCAGCATGCAGCAGAATTCCACTTCCCAAGGAAGCTTCTGTCCCATTCCCCTGCCCAGGAGCCCCCTTCTCCCTCCAAGGTCCCTCCCTCCCCAAGGTTACATACAGAAAGGAAGGAAGCTGAATCTTTGGCGTTTTATTCTCCACAGGAAAGAGCATCTGCACTATGGGATGGGGTGGGGAGGGCTAGGTGCCACTTCCTTGGGGGGAGGGGAGTAGACTCCCTGTGATCACAGAGTCTTGACCAGTCCACCTAGGACCTTTTAGGGCTCAGGACACAGACATGAACTAGATGGCCCCAACCTGGAGTGGAGAGTAGAGCGGGCAAATATGGATGCAGAAAACAACATCACAATATGAAAACTGTAGATAGGCCTCTCAGAGGAGGCGGGTACTTCTGCAGAGGAGTGAGAGATCACAGGCTGTTGCGAAGAACCCATGTGGTGGGTGATAGCAGGAGAGGGGTCCAAGAGGTATGAAAGCTGTTTATCTTGAGAGTTAAAGGGGGCTATGGAAAGGACTACAGGGTAGTAATAATGTAATGGACCCTGGCGAATCATCCAAATCCACCCTTCAGGACAAAGGCATCTGTTTCCTTAGCTGCCAGGAGTGTAGGCTGCTGAGATCTCACAGCTGAGTCTCTGGGTCACTGTTGGTGTACAAAGGCCCAGTACCCTTGGCTGGATGTGGAATGTCTTGGAAGGGACACCCATTTTGGAGCTCCTGGTAGAATGGGCTAAGTAAGGCCTCTATTATAACTGCTTCACAGTTTAATTCCTTCTCTGTCCAATTCTGTTTGTCTTACTCCCTTACAGGTGTGGATCTTCAATAAACTTCCTTCAGGCAAATCCCTGTTCAAAGTCTGTTTCCCAGAGAACATGACCTAAAATTAAAAATGTTAACAATAATAATGACACTGTTAAAAATAACAAAATGATACCAGCAAACATATAATTCTTCCTATATATCAGGAATTGCTCTAAGTGCTTTACTTATATTTAAACATTGGTAAACATATTTGCATTGGCTGAAAAGTGGTTATAATTCCATGTCCTCTGAGCACTGCAGTGTGGTTACAAGAGAAAGATGAAGCTGGGATCAGGGAAGGGGAGTGGGAAAGGAGACAAGTGCATAAGCTAGATGCAATAAGTGCTTGCCGTTTGGCAGGAAGTGAGACAGAAAATAGCATGAGTGACCCCCCAAGACAGTGGGGCAGCTTCTAGAAGCAGGATTAGGAAAACACATGGGGTTCATTAGGCGGCATGGTCTCCTCTCCTAAGATGAGGGCTGGGGCAGAGTTAGTGGAGTAGGGCAGGTTGGCCAGCCAGGAAGTTGCCAGTGGCTACCCCTTCTTTACTGCCGGGGCTGTCCACCGACTTCCTCCACATGCCTCCGCACCACGTCCTGTCGCACCACGTCCTGCCTCCCGGGATCCGCGGGTTGTTTTCGTTTTGTTTGGAGGTTGGACATTTGCTGATGGCCCCGAAGTTTTGCGGCCGTGCCCGCGGAGAGAAATTGCGCCAGGTTCCCTGGGAGAGCGTGGGGCGGAAGCGGAAGCAGCTACGCTGGCGCCGGCGGCTGGGCGGCCAAGAACGGAAGCGGAAGTGGCGGCGGCGCCGGCCTGGCCTGGCCTGGCTGAGGGGAGGCGGCGGGCGGGCGCGATGGCGGAGGCCGGGCCACAGGCGCCGCCGCCCCCGGGCACCCCAAGTCGGCACGAGAAGAGCTTGGGACTTCTCACTACCAAGTTCGTGTCGCTTCTGCAGGAGGCCAAGGATGGCGTGCTTGACCTCAAGCTGGTGCGGCCCGGGCTAAGGGGCGACATGGGGGATGGTGGACCAGGCCTGGGCCGGTAGCGGGAACCCCAGGGGCGGCCCAGCAGAGCCCTCAGAGAGCAGGCCGCCATCCGTGTGCTTTCTCACAGGAGGGAGGCCGAGAGCTGTTTCATTCATTCGGCCCAAGCAATTGGGTGTCAGATACATGCCAGTCTCGGGGCTGCAGGTGCTGATCCTCGTGGCCCTCCCTGCCTGGTGTGGGGAAAAGAGCATCAGAACATCAGTTCAGGCTGCGCCAGGCCTCTTCCCGCCCCGCGGTCCTGAGGTGCTGTAGTATTTGAGAGGAGGGTTGGGACCTAGTCCACCCCCTTTCCAGACTGCTCCGGACCAAGTTTCAAGGTAGCTGGAGGTACACCTGAGAGTGGGGCTGAGCATCCTCCACTCTGTTCTGTGTGCCAGGCAGCTGACACTCTAGCTGTGCGCCAGAAGCGGCGGATTTACGACATTACCAATGTGCTGGAAGGTATTGGGCTGATCGAGAAAAAATCCAAGAATAGCATCCAGTGGAAGTGAGTGGAGGCACCTGGGAGGGCAATGGGATCTCCAATCCAGACGTGTCGGGTTGGGGGTGGAGGGTGCAGGAGAGAGCAGGGGCCATGGGACCCAGAGTTTCTGGCAGCCCCTCTCAATCCCACTCCCTTGGCTCAGGGGCGTGGGGCCTGGCTGCAATACCCGGGAGATTGCAGACAAGCTGATCGAACTCAAGGCAGAGATCGAGGAGCTGCAGCAGCGAGAGCAAGAACTGGACCAGCACAAGGTGTGGGTGCAGCAGAGCATCCGGAACGTCACAGAGGACGTGCAGAACAGCTGATATCCTCCTGGCAGTCCCTGCTCCTGGGGTGTGGGCGAGGGGCACTCTAGTCCAGCTGGGTTTGCTCTGTGGTGCCCTCGGTTCAGTCCCATTTTGGAGGTTGGTCCTGTAGCCCCTGGCCAGGTCCCAGCCTTGTGGTCCCCTTTCAGAGCCCCTCCCCCACCAATTTTTGCCTTTGATCCCTCTTCAGGTAGACCCCAGGCCCCAGGACTTTCTCTGAGGGCTTGTGTGTCAGACCTCTGTTAAAGAGTTGGGTTTTCTCTGTGGTCTGCCACCTGTCTCTATAGGCAGGGCATCAGTCATTCTCCTTAACCCCCACACTTTGGCCTACGTGACTCATGAAGACATCTGCAGATGCTTTGCTGGTGAGCAGAGCCTGGGTCGGGGGAGATGGGAGTGGGGCTGGGTTGAGCTACAGCCCTGCGCAGTGAGCTCAGAGCCCAAGAAAAGTTCCATCTCTTAAGAGGGTTCCTGGGGCCTGCCCAAAGAGGAACCACGGGTAAGTACTGGATTTGAAGGTCACGGGGAGCCTGTGGAGGCCAACCATACTGAGAGGGTACAGTAATCCTGGGCCAGGTCCCTGGGTCAGCTCCCATCTGCACCATCCCCTGGCTTTGGCTTCTCAGGTGTGACAGGGACATAAGCGAGGGAGAATGTGCGTGCCCATGCATGCTTGTAAGCAGGGGTCAATTGAATTGTGGATACAGAAACTGTTTATTCTCCATCTTGCATCCCCATACTGGTCCTGGGGAAGGGATGTTGGCCTTGGCCAGAACGCGTACAGCTGGGAAGCAGCACCATCTATTCAGGAGTGAGATGCCCATGACCTGCAGTCTTGCATTCTACATGTTTGAATCCAGATTTTCTGGTTACTGACCCCTGAGCTCTTGGAAGGAGAAAAGCTTTGGTTCTCAGCCCCAGCCGCTGTGGGGGTTGGGTGAGGCTTGCTGTCTAGCTCCCCAGAGACTGTGATGATCTTTGCTCCAATGGATGGGCACCCCCATTTCCAGCTCAAAATAAGCCCCTAGGCCCTGACCCATCTTCCTCGTTATTCTAGGAGACACCCTCCTGGCCATCCGGGCCCCGTCAGGCACCAGCCTGGAGGTGCCCATCCCAGAGGTGGGTGTTCAGCCCAGGCAGGAGGGGTTGGTTGAGGGCGGGTGCTGGCTGTGGAGCCTGATAAGTCCCGGGTGGGGCAGGTAGGTTGAGGCCCAGGGTTTGGGGTTATCTAGGAGAATGGGCAGCCTGGGGTGGGAAAAGACACTCTGGCCCTGGCCCAGGGTCAAGCAGGAGCCAGACCTGCTTCCAGTTCCACCTGCCCTACACTCCCAGGGCCTCAATGGGCAGAAGAAGTACCAGATTCATTTGAAGAGTGTGAGTGGCCCCATCGAGGTGCTGCTGGTGAACAAGGAGGCATGGAGCTCACCACCCGTGGCAGTGCCTGTGCCACCACCTGAAGATCTGCTACAGAGCCCACCTACTGTCTCTACCCCTTCACCTCTGCCCAAACTTGCCGTGGCCCTGCCCCAGGATGCCTCACGCCCAAGCAGTCCCCAGGTGACCACCTCCACCTGTGTCCTCAGCAGTACCGAAGCCCAAGGGGTTGCTAGTCCAGCAGCTGAGATCGCAGGTAAGGCACGATGGGCTTCTGGTGATGGGGTGATCTCTGGGACCCAGGAGGCAATACTTCTTTGTTGTGGAATGCCTACTCCAAGGTGGAATAGACCCCATGGAGTTGTCCTTTTCCTGGCCCCGCAGCGGGCCTCCCCTTGCTATGACAAGGGAATGCTTTTTAACAGAGAAGCGCTAACTGTGAACAGGCATTAGTGACAGTTTTTCCCCAGAGCCACCTGTGTCTCACTTGCCCCGGAAGCCCTTCTTGAAGTGTGGTCGCAGCAGACATGTCATCGATGAGTCTCCCTCTTACAGGTCTCATGTCCCTGTCTCCTTTAGTGCATTTCTAGGCTACCTCTTCAGGGATGACTAGCCTAACTCTCCTTGGGCCCAGGAACCAGGGCTATAGTCATCCTGGGTGTGGGTTCTAGCACGCCCAGCTTCAATATCGCACTGCCTGTCCCCAAGTGACTGGATTTGGGGCATGTGGTTGCAGTGAGTGGCGGCCCTGGAACTGATAGCAAGGACAGTGGTGAGCTCTGTTCACTCCCACTGGGCCCGACAGCACTGGACACCCGGCCACTGCAGTCCTCTGCTCTGTTGGACAGCAGCAGCAGCAGCAGCAGCAGCAGCAGCAGCAGCAGCAGCAGCAGCAGCAATAGCAGTTCATCTGGATCCAACCCTTCTACCTCCTTTGAGCCCATCAAGGCAGACCCCACAGGTGGTGAGTACTTGTCTCCTTGGGAGCAGAGAAAACTCAGCCTTAACCAGCAACAGAATTAGAGCTGGAACCCAGCTGTCCTATTTTCTTAGCCAGAGCTATTCCCTGCCATCAGCCCTGCTTTGACCAGAACTTTGCCAGCCAGGGTGAGGAGCCTGGCCTCCGACTCAGTGCTGGTGGCCCTTTGATCCCCCTTTCTGGGCTGACATAGAATTCCTTGGTCCTCTTTCAAGCCCTGGACTCAGGTCTCAGGAAGGCATAAGCACTCTCTTGGGGAAGGGGCTGTGGTATGTTCCTCAGGCTTCAAAGGTGGGCCGTACCTTCCCAGGAGAGGTGATGTTATCTGCCTGGTGTCTTCTCTCCATTCTGTGACTCGAGTGTTTTCTTCTTCCAGGACTCATTCTTTCCAGGACTCATTCTTCCCAGCCCACAAGCACTGCTCTCTCCTCACAAAGTGACACTTTGTCCTCTGTGTCTCTATCTCTCACCTTTCCTGTCTTCTCTTTCTAGACTCTGGAAAAGTCATCTCCATTCCACAGGTTGCAGCAGTCAGGACCTCTGCAACCCACTCACTTCCATGCTCCATCAGTGCTGCTTTTGATAAGTCGCCCAGCCCTGCCTGCCATCTCCATCAGGTTTCTAGGCTGATGTGCTCTGGCATTCTCTTGTTCCCTATTGATGCTTTTTTCCTCCTTTGGCTTTAGTGATGCCAGCTCTTGGCTCTTCTCTATCACTGGTTTCCTTCCTGACCTCTCCCTGGTGTGCTTCCTTAAACACTGGCACTTTCCAGCTCTCTCATTCCACAACTGTGGAGGACCCCAGTTTTGGATAGATGAGTCCCCAATCTCCTCTTTGCCTAGGTCTTTGTCTGAACTCCACATCTCTGTGTCCATATGCCTTCCTCTGCACATCCAGTGGGCACTTCATTCCCACATGTCCTCAGCTGAAACTTGCTTTTCCACCTCTGTGCATACCCTGCCATTGGCCCTAGCCACCCAGGCCTAATACCTGGTGTCACTCCAGTTTTGTCTCCTCTCCTGTTCCCCACTTAACATCAGCTAAGTGAGTTCTGTCCCAGACATCTCTTGTCAGTGGCCTCATATCCTCAACACTCAGGATCACTGCCAGCCACCTCTATCCTAAATTCTTTAGCATCGTCTTCTTTACCCCAACTGACAAGGATCTGTCTGAAACACAGCCTGACTGGCATTTCTCTGTTTACAAAAGTACCTTTAATAACTCCCTAAGGCTTGCTAGATAAAACCAGAGCCCCTAAACCTGGCATATGAAATCCCTCATGTTCCAGTCCCAGCATTCCTCCCCAGCTTCATTTTCCTCTGCTTCCCATTTGCATCCTCCTGGGCAGACCTTTGTAGCAGAGTTGTCACCTTGTAGCACTAGCCCCTGTCGAAATGTATGCCTTATCCTCTGCCAGGTGACCTGGCCCAGGGTGTGGTGTCTGAGCCTGGCACTGAGCAAGTGCTCACCAAGGGTGGGGATGGATAGGGCATCCTGCATCAGACAGGGTATGCACGCTGAGCCCAGAAAGGGAGAAGGTCTGCTTGCCCTTCTGTAGTGCTTCCAAGTTAGTGGAGCTGTTAACCAGTCACCTATAATGGGCCTTTGGTACCCTGGGCTAAGCAGTGAGAAATTTGGGTCTGCAAAGGAGACTGACAGACAAAGCTAGCTTGGCCTGCGCAGAGCTTTCATTTCTTCAGCTTTGTGGAGCCCCAGTGTAAGTACTATAGGATCTGAAGAAGTCAGGGGCTAGGGTGGGACCAGGCTTGACTTCAGTGCCCCTGAGTATGGCTTTTTTGTCTTTCAGTTTTGGAACTCCCCAAAGAGCTATCAGAAATCTTTGATCCCACACGAGGTAGGGCCTTGTTCCTCTTTGGGGCTGGGGTAATGGGCACAGTTCATTGGGTCTTACAGATGTTTTCTTGCTCTTCTGCGGGCCCGTGTTTGCGCTTGGTACCTGGGCAAAGTTCCTGATGGGTGGGTGGGGGGTCCCCTTCATGGACTCTGGTGGGTGGAGAGGCGGGAGCCAGAATGTAACAGCTCTCCCTCCTTCCCCAGAGTGCATGAGCTCGGAGCTGCTGGAGGAACTGATGTCCTCAGAAGGTGGGTGGCCCAGAAAGGTGAGGGGTGGTTGGCTCAGGAGGGTGGGGCCT